>NW_006795282.1:988156-1006223 GCF_000442215.2 Lipotes vexillifer | reverse complement strand
CTTGCAGGCTCAGCGGCCATGGCTCACGGGCCCAGCCCCTCCGCGGCATGTGGGATCTTCCCGGACCGGGTCACGAACCCGTGTCCCCTGCATCAGCAGGCGGACTCCCAACCACTGCACCACCAGGGAAGCCCTATACATTATTTCTTAACTTAAATCTTTCTTGACCTTTAATTACTCCATGTCCAAATAAAAAAATACCTCTATTGTACATGTTGAAATTAATTTCCTATAACCTTAGGATATGTTGGACTCCTTTAAATTTGGGGATTTGGGGGGGATGCATGTGTTCATGCTATTGCTAGATAGAGTTCTCTCTGTAAAAAAACAAAAAACAAGAAATGCTGGGTAATAATATTTTCACACTCCTGGTGAGTTTTGTACTGAAAATATACACTAAAATATGGATGGGGGGCTTCCCTGGTGACGCAGGGGTTGAGAGTCCGCCTGCCGATGCAGGGGACACTGGTTCGTGCCCCGGTCCGGGAAGATCCCACATGCCGCGGAGGGGCTGGGCCCGTGAGCCATGGCCGCTGAGCCTTGCGCGTCCGGAGCCTGTGCTCCATGATGGGAGAAGCCACAAGAGTGAGAGGCCCGTGTACCACAAAAAAAAAAAAAAAAAAAAAATTATGGATCGGTACCATGCTCAAAATAGCTGCTGTGGTTGTAGGAGTTGATTCATTTTGGAATCAGTCAGCCTACAATTTTTGTATTGGTATGTCCCACATTATTATGTTGAGAAAATATTATTTTATTGTGAGACAATGATAAAATGAATTAAATAGAATCACTCAAAACTCCTTAATGCAGGGTTTGTATTAATGCCAAATTAATGTCTTTTTATACATATTTAAACAAAACTGGTATATTAGGTTAAATTATCAAAAGAAAATCTGGTTCTAATTTTAATGTAATAAGGAATGGTGGACCATTCTCCTACTGCATCATTTTAAGAACTCCACAGATATTGCAAAATCATATTTTCAAAAACTATGACTAGAGCTGTGTAGGAAAACAGAGTTATATGAACCAAAATTTCAGAGTGAATAGCCTTTCTTTTTTTTTTTTTAAAGATTTTTAAAAATTAATTCATTTCATGTATTTATTTTTGGCTGTGTTGGGTCTTCGTTGCTGCGTGTGGGCTTTCTCTAGTTGTGTGTACTCTTCAGTTGCGATTCGCCAGCTTCTCATTGTGGTGGCTTCTCTTGTTAAGAAGCACCGGCTCTAGGCACACAGCCTTCAGTAGTTGAAGCACGCCGGTCAGAAGTTGTGGCTCACAGCCTCTAGAGCGCAGGCTCAGTAGTTGTGGCGCATGGGCTTAGTTGCTCCGTGGCATGTGGGATGTGGGATCTTCCTGGGCCTGGGCTCAAACCCGTGTCCCCTGCATTGGCAGGAGGATTCTTAACCACTGCACCACCAGGGAAGTCCTTGAAGAGCCTTTCTTATGTGAACAAACTGTCAGGAGCTGTTTCCCTTCCTGGGGTCATTTGCTAGTTTTAGATGTGGGCTATATATTGAGCTTGGCCCACAGAGAAAGGCAGAGAGACATGAGTTGGCACTGCAACTTGGAAACTTAAAAATCTCTAAATGTGAGCCTATTTCCCCATGGTACAATGTACAAATTCTTTTGAAATCTTCTATAGCAAATGTACCATGGCCTCTCCCTAAAGACACTTACCAAATTTGGAAGTGTAGTGAGGTGGAAGACCAATGAGTAAAGGCCCAAATCTCTGAAGGGCTGACTGGGCTAAGGAGAGAGGGAGCTGCCAAGCTCTCAACGTGAAGCCCACACTCAGCGAACAAGGAAGAGAGGCAGGCAGAATCTGATCAAACCTGTAACACAGCACTCTACTGGCCCAATTGCTCATCGAATTTAGATAATCAGCTTCTTACTCTGTTTATCCAAAGAATAAAGAGCCCTATCTGCTAGAAGATAAAATTATCTAAAGTCATGATATTTCCTATACACCCAAAGTCTGATATATAATTAAGACTTACTAGTAGGCATGAAAAAGGAGCTATTAAATTAGTGCTCATTAATATGTTAAAGAGGATAGAGGAAAAGATAAAAAATGGATAAAAAGAGAATTTCAAGTTTTTGAAATCTATAAAATTTTTGATATGTAGAACTCATTGGATGAGTTTAACAGCAGACTGGACACACACAAAAATATAACTTCAGCTAACTCAAAGATAGGGCACTAAAGCATATTCAGAGTAAAGTACAAAGAGGAAAAAAGAATGGAAGAAATAGAAAAGAACATAAAAGAAACAGTTAAACCTACAACATTAAGAGAATAAAGTAAAAAATTGATATGATTGTCTCAGTATACACAAAACTAAATTTCAAAAAGTTGTTTATTTTTTAAAATTTCTGAGGAAATTAAGAAAATAAATAAATTTTCTTAAGGTTCTTGATTTAAGAGCATCAAATACCCTCCAGTTAACATTAAACATAATGGTGAAGTTTTAAATACTTTTCCCCTAAGGTTGTAAATAAAACAGAAATTCCACTCTCACTCACTTCAAGTTAACATTGTCGTTGTAGGAGAGGAAAAATGCTCTACCCTCTATGGCTCTCTAGCTGGACCTAAAAATTGAACTGACATAAAACAGATTACAAGAGAAAAGCAAACAAATTTTATTAAATTATTTACATGTACAAGGGAGCCTTCACAAGACAATGAAAACCCCAAGAAGTGACCAGAGCAGGAAGCTTTGAAACCTTTTAGTCAAAGAAACAATAAATTTGTGAAAAATTGACAAGATAAAGGGATTTGTTCTAAGAGTAGTAAGTGGTAAAGAAGTAACTGGGAAGATAAGGGTTAGATGAACAATGTTTGTTCATACAATTGTCCCTTGGGATCCATGGGAGATTGTTCTAGGACCCCTGTAGATACCAAAATCTGTGAATACTCAAGTCTCTTATAAAAAATGGTGTAGTGTTTGCACATAATCTACCTGTAACCTCCAGTATACTTTAAATCATCTCCAGATTACTTATAATACCTTATACAATGTAAGTGGTACATAAATAGTTATAAAAACAATACACATGCTATGTAAATAGTTGCTGGTGCTTGTAAAATTTAAGTTTTGCTTTTGGGAATTTTCAGGAATTTGGGGTTTTTTTTGGAATACTTTCCATCTGCAGGTGGTTTAATCCATGAATGCAAAACACACAGCTACAGAGGGCTGACTGTACAGCCTTCTCAACCCTAAATTCTCTGTCTTTTGCGGTAAGAATATCCTCTATCCTGGTACATGGAGGGCACCTTTCACACGGGAGATTTATCTCCTGCTTTCAGGAAGAGAAAGAAGGGTGAGAGTGTCTTTCTTGCACTGGCTGTTTCTTAAGTACCTTTAATTCAAAATAACCAATATGCCAAAGTGGCAAATTTTGGGGTGACATATTCCAAACTCCACACACTGGAAGTTCTAGCCAGTGCAATAACACAAATAAAATAGAAAAAGTTAGGAGGAGGAATTCAAACTGACAATATTCACTGATGACATGATAGTACAACTAGACTATCTACAAACTACTAAAATTAACATATGAATTTAGCAAGGTTGTTGTTTACAAGACGAATATATAACAATAAATCATATTTCTTTATATTATCAGAAAATTGGGAAATGCAATTTTAAAATACCCTGTACTACATACAGCACTAAACTGCAACTATTATCTAGAATTCAAACTAATGAAAGTTACATAAGACCTCTACAATGAAAACTACAAAACATCACTGAGAAAAATTAAAGAAAACCTAAATAAATGAAAGGGTATACTATGCTTATACTACACAAGACCCTATATTATTAAGACATCAACTCTCCCAAAATTGTTCCACAGGTATAATATAATGTAATTCCAATAAAAATTCCAGCAGGAACCTTTTGTTTAAATTAACATTTCCTAGAATTTATATGAAAGTGAAAGGCAATCTTGAAGGAAAATAATGCTGGAGAACTTATACTACTTAATATCTAGACATTAAAAAGGTATTGTGTATAAAATAGTAATTATTCATATAGGATAGACATTATAGATCAGTAAAATATACTCACAGTGAGTCCAGAAATAAACCCCCATATAACCAGTCATAATATTTACCAAACGAACAAACACTGTGGTGTAGTGGGCAAACGATATCACTTTTCAATAAATGATATTAGAGCAATTAGATATGCATAATAAAACAGTATGTCTAGATCCTTTTTTTTTTGAAATTTACATAAAAAATAATTTGAGATGATGTATAATATATATTCAATTGTAGAATATAAAATTTAAAAAAATACTTTAAGATGAAAAAAGAACATAGAAGAACATCTTTATGCCCTTGGAATAAGCAAAGACTTCTTAAACAAGACACAAAATGCAGTAAAGTATTTTTTTAAGGATAATAAATTTTCATTGAAATTAAAAACTTATGTTCATCAGAAGACAATATTAAGGACGAATGCAAGTTAATGCCTGGGAGGAGATACTGGTCATACATATATAAGAAAAGGTACTCATATGTAATATTAAAATAATTATAAAATAATAATAGAACAGACAACACAGTAATGGACAAAAACCTGGATGGGCACTTTGCAATAGAATATTCAAAATAAAAATGAACATTATTAGTCATGAGAGAAATTTGAATTAATATCACAATACACTTCCACTACACACCTATCAGAATATTTCAAATTAATCTTATGGCATAACAAAGTTCTGAACACCATGAACAACTAAGATTCTCCTGCATTGCCAGTGGGAATGTAAATTGAAATAAGTGCTCTGGATTTCTGTTTGGCAAGGTCTACTGGCTTATACTTGTATCTATCCTATACCCAGCAATTTAATTCCTGAGCATATACTCTACAAAAAATGGCATCATGCATTCTTCAAAGACTGGTACAAAAGTATCTGCAGCAACATTATTTATAATAACCCCAAATAGGAAAATGTCCAAATAATCTTAAAAATAGATAGGGCTTAAAAACTGTATATCCACCCAGTGGAATATCAAACAGCAATAAGAAAAAACAAACTACTGACACATTCAACAACATAAATGGATTTCATAGTAATCATATAAACTGAGAATGGGAATGGATATCCTAGGACTGGCCCCCATCATATTTTGGAATCACACAATTTATCTGGTTTTATAGGTTCATGACTGGAGAGTAATTTTGCCTCAAAATGAATCACAGCTTGAGTTTCACCCTTACCTGATTTATAAGATATTTAGATGAGACTTTGGACTTTAGACTTCAGAATTGATGCTGAAGTGAGTTAAAACCTTTGAGGCTGTTGGGGTGGAATGCATGTATTTTGCACGCAACAAGGAGATGAATTTTGAGAGGGGGTGGGGGGGCACAGATTGAATGTTATGAACTGAATGCATCCCCTCAAAATTCATATGTTGAAGTCCTGACCCCTCACTGTTATAGTATTTAGAGCTGGGGTCTTTGGGAGATAATTAAGTGTGGGTGAGGTCTTGAGGATGCAGCTCCCATGATGAGATTAGTGTTCTTATAAGGAAAAAAAAAAAAAGAGAGAGAGAGAGAGAGAGAGAGAGAGAGAGAGAGAGAGAGAGAGAGACCGAAGCTCCTTCTCTCTCTGCCATGAGAGGACAGTGAGAAGGTGGTCCTCTGCAAGCCAGGAAGAAGGTTCTCTCCAGAACTCAACCACTTAGATCTCAGATTTCCAGCCTCCAGAGTGGTAAGAAATATATTTCTGTTGTTTAAGCCACTCAGTGTATGGTACTTTGTTATGGCAGCCCAAGCTGGCTAAGACAGGACTCATTCATTTACTCAAATGATATTTATTGAGAACTTATTGATTGCCAAAGTCTATTATAGGCCCTCAGGATACAGAAGTGAACAAGTGAAAAAGTATCTTCTCAATGCTTTGTCTTCAATTAGCGAAACCCTGAGAGAGAATACAGAATTCAGTATGTAAACTCCCATACTTAGTTGATATCCAAGATCTTACCTTTCACCCTGTGGATGTTGATTCCACACTTCATATTCAGTATTGAATTTAGGTGTGTAAGAAAGTCAATTAGGTAAAAATAGCAGTATTATTAGGATTATATATATTGCATCCACACATGAGGTAAACTATGTCTAAAATAAATAATAAATCTTTTTGTTCTAAATGAGACCAGAAATTAAGCCATTGATTTTGGGTGTTTACATCCCATAACTCTTTCATAACTCTATTCTTTGCTTTTTTGGCATAAAAACATCTTAAATCATTTTCGTATTGGTTATATTCTGTGCTATTATAGCAGAAGCACATAATCTAATTAAATTTACATTGTTCTATTAGCAAATTATATCTTAAATTTTCACCAATACTTGGGCTAGTCTTTTTTTTTTTTTTAGGGCACTTTTTTTTTAAACAACTGAGTTGGGTACTTTATTTATTTATTTATTTGGCTGCACTATGAGGCACGTGGGATCTTCTGCAACCAGGGATTGAACTCGCGCCACCTGCATTGCCAGCACTGAGTCTTAACCACTGGTCCACCAGAGCAGTCCCTCAGGTCAGTCTTTTCAATGTTCCCATCTCCCATTTGATTAACTTTGTAGTATGTGTAAGGAATAGTCACAATGTGTGACTTCTTAACATAGTCGTCTTCATGGTTGACACATTTAGTCTCCAAACTGCACCATAGCAAATATGTGCACTTGGTGATTAGCTTAAGACAAAATATTACAACTACTAAAACTGAGTCTAATTGCTAGTTTTCACTTATCATCTCTGCTATTATATAGTAGTATGTTTTTCTGCATATTTTAGTCATAGCTTAATTATGTTAATTGATATTCTTGTGAGAAAATAATGATTATTTTGAAAACTTAATATATTGTAGTAATAAGTAATTAGTATTAGACACAATGTCATGGGAAGCAGCGATGATTACATGGAAAGAGCAGTGTTGTTGTTGCTGGTTTTTTTGGCTACACCGCGCAGGTTGCAGGCCCTGGCAGTGAAAGCCCCGAATCCTAACCACTGGACCGCTAGGGAATTCCCAAGAGCAATGTTGTTAGAAGCAAAAATTACCTTATTGAATCTCAGTCTCATCACATGTTATTTTGTTTAATCTACTAAACCTTTTCTTTTCTTTTTCTTTTTACTTATGGTAAAAAACACGTAACATAATAACATTGTTAACAATAAGCACAAGGTTGTAGCAGATCTCTAGAAATTTTTCATCTGCAAACTCCATAACCATTGAACAATAACTCCCCATCTCCCCCAGACTCCCACCAACCACCATTCAGCTTTTTGTTTCTATGATTTTTATTACTTTAGATGCCTCATATAAGTGCAATCATATAGTATTTGCATGAAATTTCTAAGCAAAGTGTTGAAGATAGAGCTTGGCTTCTCTTGTCTGCTTATATTAAAATGTGAGAAGAGAGAAGGTGGAAGATGAAATTGTTAAGCAAAAAGGAAGAGAACATAAAACTTTGGAAAACTAAGCCTACCCACATTGCAAAAAAATGAGGACACTAAGGTTGTGGCCAAGTGACCTTTTCATAAAGAGATTAGTATGGATGAGTCATCTAAACAGAAGCCAGGAGCTGTATTGTTCAAGACAATGGAAGAATGACCCCAAAGATGATTTAGGGATCACCAAGGCTCCCACTCCCATCACAGGCCCAAAGCGTATGAGCATGGGAGACACGGCTGCTTCTACCTAGGTTTCAACAGACAGGGACGCCTGGCAGAGTCGCAAGCATGGCACCACAACCTGAGAAAGCCACAGGCCCTGGCAGAGAACTGCAGCAGGGGCAGGGCCCCAGTAGGAAGCTGTAGCAGGGTTGTCCCACAGAGCCTTGAGTGGAGGGTTTACCACCCCACTGGGCAGAGACCATCAAGCCAAACAAGATTATTCTCAAACCTTAAGGTCTAATGGAATTTTCCTCACTAGGCTTTGGACTTATTTGGGACCTGTCACTTCTTTCTTCTTTCCTATTTCTCCTTTTTGGAATGGAAATGTTTATCCTGTGCCTGTCTCACTGTTGTATTTTGGAAGCACATAACGTGTTTCGTTTCCCAGGTTCACAGCTAGAGAAGAGTTTGCCTCAGGATGACTCATACTTTGAGTCTCACACATATCTGATTTAGATGATATTTATAAGAGATTATGGACTTAGACTCTAATGCTGGAATGAGTTAAGACTTTTGGGCTATTGGGATGGAATAAATGTATTTTGCATGCAAAAATGACTGAATTTGGGGGTCCTAGAGTAGAATGCAATAGACTGAATGTTTCTCCCCAAAATTTATATATTGAAACCCAATCCCCAATGTGATAGTGTTTGAAGATGGAGTCTTTGGGAGGTGATTAAGTCATGAGGGTGGAGCCCTCAGGACTGGGATTAATACTTATGAAAGAGACCCCAGAGAGCTCCCTTCCCCCATGTTAACACAGTGAGAGAGCAGATATCTACCATCTTGTGGTCAAACCCATGTGATGGGGAACTGAAATGTGCTGCCAAGAGCCACATCAGTCAAGCTTTCAAAGGACTGAAACTCCAGCCAACAGCTTGACTTCAACCTCACGAGAGATACTGATCCAGAACCACTGAACTAAACTGTTCTGGGATTTCTGACTTTTAGAAACTGTTATGTAATAAATGTTTCTTGTTTTAAGTTTTTAATTTGGGGTTTAAATTGTTATACAGCACCAAATAACTAATAAAATGAGTATTTGGAAGCAAATGAAACAAAATGTATTTAGACATGGCAAGTATACTAAATAATTGGTACAATAGTATAATTCTTAAATATTGGGATATTTTAATAGTCTTGTGTAGATACAGCCTATGTTAGGTTTCTGGAAATTCTCTCAGTTTAGTTCTAAAATTCATGTACTGCAAGGTCACTTGTCCAAAGCTAATCCCCTACAAACCTGACTTTTAGATGAGAAGTTGGTCCCTTGCAATCCCCAGGGAAAATGGCTAAAACTCAGGGCTTAAGGCAACTGATTCTCAGTCAGTCACAGTCCTTAAATTCTAGGCCATGATCATACCAGGGAAGAACTGTAACTTCACCAGAATGCATGCTGGTGTGGTCAATCCTGATACTGACTCACCACATTTAAAACTGGAATTGCACATCTTTGGCCTCCCTCTGACTATAGAAGGCAGTCCTTTCTTACAACTCAGCTGGCAGGACGGGAGAGGAACTCAGGCTCTGCCATATTATACATCCTGGACTCTGATAAAGGCAAGGATGAAAGGGAGGGCTGGTACTTCCCTAATTATGCAGTTTAAAAGCTCAGTTGCCAAATAGTTGGGAACATTTTCCCATTGTCCGTGTCTCATCCTGATAGATCTTTGCGTAATTGTCTACAGGGCAATGGGCACACTTCCACTGACTATGAAGCAATAACAGAGACCAGTCTGAAAAAATAAAATAAATAAATAAATAAATTATATATATATATATATATATATATATGAAACACTGTTTACATATTTTGGACAACAGCTAGGGTAGGCTGCGAATGTAAGAATAAAAACACAAACAAGGTGAGCGCAACGTTTACCCCAGCTTTTATATGAGGGAATTTCCATACTATATCACAGGAATGAGGAAGCCAAATAAAGTAATTTGGGAAGGTAAAGACAGCTAGAATATGCAGAGAGATTGGAGCTATACAGAGGGAAATAAAAAAAAAAAACCCCTACAGAAACTGGCATAGGAGATACAATAAATATTTGCATGTATACTAATGTATGCATGCATATGGTGAAAATCCACAAGTCCTAGCAAAGCTGAACTTCAAGAAAAGAAAGAAAATCACTGAGTAGCTGCAATCTAATGCATTCCCAAAGCACAAAATGACAGAGAATCATTCAAATTCCCACTGGACACAGTAGTGAGAACAGGATAAATGCAAAGGTCTTTTAATAGCAATCCCCAAAGCACATACCTTTCTAATGGCCTGGGATAAAAGCTCCTTTAGACCTACGCTCTCTCATCTCAAAAAGCACCACCATAAAATTAAGCCTCACTATGACAGATTAAGAAAAAGAAAAAGGTAAGAAAAGAAAAACAAACCACTGATCGAATATGACTTAACTGTCTTCAGAGACAAAACACAATGCTTGAAAGGAGAAGAGAAAAGCAGTAAAAAAAAAAAAAAGTGAAAATTATAATTGCCAGCCTCCGAAAAAAATTTAGTAGATTTGTAAAGAGGTAGGAACATATTATCCATGACCATGAGAAAAATCAGCCATTAAAAGCATAAACAGAAATGAAAAAGATGATAAATTAGTAGACAAAGGTATTACAGAAGCTATTATAAATATGCTCAATGCTCAAGTATTTAAAGGTAAACAGGAGTATAATGAATATAGTGATGGAAAATATAAAAAATAACAAACTACAGGGCTTCCCTGGTGGCACAGTGGTTGAGAGTCCGCCTGCGATGCAGGGTACAGGGTTTGTGCCCCGGTCCGGGAAGATCCCACATGCCGCGGAGCGGCTGGGCCTGTGGGCCATGGCCGCTGGGCCTGCGCGTCCGGAGCCTGTGCTCCGCAACGGGAGAGCCACGGCAGTGAGAGGCCCGCATACCGCCAAAAAAACAAAAACAAAAACAAAAAAAACTACAACTTTAAAGGTAAAAAATACAATAATTGAGATGGACATTTCCCTGAATTAGATTAAAAGTGCATTGGAGACAGAAATCATGGAACTTGATAAAATGACAATGTAATTCAGTGGGAAAAAATTCTCTAGAACTTAATATTCTCAAGAAAAATAATTAATCTTGACCTTTATTTTATACCATACATAAAACTAAGTCCATAGGTTTATAAATCTAAATATATAAGTAAAAATTAAACTAAGGGATATTATAGGATTAATCTTTACAATACTAGGATAAGCAAAGATGTCTTAGATAGGACACCAAAAATCACAAATCAGAAAATAAAAGTTGATAAATTGAAATTCATCAAAAGTTAAAATCTGGTTAAAAAATCATTCTTAACAAAATGGAAAGGTAATCTAAAACTGGGAGAAAATATATTATCTGTCAGAGAACATATACTCAGAAGATTTCTTATAAATCAATACAGAAACAAAGAATATTTAAACAAATATTTATAAAAAGGAGTGAATTAGATGAATTACCAAAAAGTACATGAAAAGAAGACCATAATTAGGGAAATTCACATTAAACCCACAATGAGATATCATGACACATCATTTGAATGGCCGTATTACAGACGGACAGAACCAAGTGTTCGTGAGGATGTGGAGCATGCACAACTTGCATTACTGTCAATTTGGCAACCAGCTTCTTCCTTTCTATCCGCCCCTCCCTCCCTTCCTCCCTCCCCCCTCCCTTCCTTCCTCCCTTGCTCCTTCCTTCCTTCCTTCCTCCCTCCCTTCCTTCCTCCCTCCCTTCCTCCCTTCCTCCCTCCCTCCCTCCCTTCCTCCTCCCCCCTTCCTTCCTCCCTCGCTCCTTCCTTCCTTCCTTCTACCTTCCTTCGTCCCTTCCTTTCTTTTCTTTTCTTTTTCAATCACTTTCAATGTGATTTATAAGCTGGTGAGTTCTGGAGGCTGGTGCCATCATGGTCAGGTTTGGGTGAGAGTTCTCTTCCTGGCTTGCCCATAGTCACTTTAAGGCTGTGTTCTTACATCGCAAAGAGAAAAGAGATAAGGGGAGAAGAGAGGAGAGGAGAGGAAAGGAAGGAGCTTCCAGTTTACCTAGTTTTTAAAAATTTAAACATTCACTTACCATATAATCCATCCATTCTACTCTTAGGTACTTACCTAAGAGAAGTGAAAACACATGTCCTCACAAAAATGCACGCAAGAAGTTTGGAGCCCCTTTATTTGTAATTGCCCAAAACTAGAATCAACCCAAATATCCATCACCAGGTCAACAGACAAACTAAGTATGCTGTATGGGGTAGTATGTGGTATACGCAGTATGATTCTTTAAAGTGGGGTCAATAGTAAAAAGGACAAATTGATATGTGCAAAACATGAATAAATCACATAAGACATACAGAATAAAAGGAGTCACTCTCAGGAATACAAACTGGTTCAATTTATAGGAAATTTTAGAAAAGCCAAATAAGTCTATAATTACATAAAGCAGATCAATGGGCTGAAGGACAGTGGAGAGGATTGACTGAGAAATAGGTGATGGTAATATTGTTTATCTCAGTTGCCATGGTTGGTACTCAAATGGGTCCATTTGTCAAAACTCATTAAACTAATCAAATGGTTACATTTTGTTGTATGTAAATTATAACTCAATAAAGTTTATTAAAATAAATAGGCAACAGGCATGGTGGAACCTGCACATCCTCTGCCAGTTGTTCCTGTTGTAAAATATACCTTTAGTTTCTTTTCATGGAAAGGAAACAGTAAAGCAAAAGGCAGAAAATAATATGATCGAAAGAAACATAAATTCTCTGGTTGATAAAGGTTAAACGTCCTACCCCCAGCAATGTTTCTTAAGAGTTCAGTCCTTTAATCTCCACTTCTACAATTTCTAATTTTCAATCCAGTAATTCCAAAAGAACAAATCAGAGGTCTACGGATTCAATTTTAGCTTTTCCTGAGTAGTTGCACTCTTGAATGCTCTCTCTTTAACTACAATCATATTGAGTTACTAAGTCAGAAAAAAAAAAAAAAGATTCTTTTTTCATGAACCTTTCTTGTTTTTGGCCTGGCGTTTCCAGATATTTTACAAAAGAATTTACTTTACTTAAAAGTTATACTTTGAGTTAAAGTGTGATAATAGTGGCGAACATGTACTTAGTCCTTACTCAGTCCCCAGCACTGTGCTTTACATGTTTTAAACCATTGGCCATTTAGTTCCCAAAGTAATTAGAAATAGTATAGTCACAATGTAATTCAGCTACATGTGAGTATTGAGTTTTCCAAAAAGACTGAGAAAAATATACAAAATTAATGTCTTGTTTCTCTTTTTTTGGCGGTACGCAGGCCTCTCACTGTTGTGGCCTCTCCCGTTGTGGAGCACAGGCTCTGGACGCGCAGGCTCAGCGGCCATGGCTCACAGGCCCAGCCGCTCTGCGGCATGTGGGATCTTCCCGGACCGGGGCACGAACCCATGTCCCTTGCATCAGCAGGCGGACTCTCAACAACTGCACCACCAGGGAAGCCCTGCCTTGTTTCTCTTATTCTCTCTTTAGCAGAATTGCATGATTTCAAGAAAAATGTATAATTTTTTATTGTTAAAAGCGTGCGAACTGGGACTTCCCTGGTGGCACAGAGGTTAAGAATCTGCCTGCCAAGGCAGGGGACATGGGTTTGAGCCCTGGTCCAGGAAGATCCCACATGCCACGGAGCAACTAAGCCCGTGCGCCACAACTACTGAGCCTGTGCTCTAGAGCCTGTGAGCCGCAACTACTGAGCCTGCTCACCTAGAGCCCATGCTCTGCAATAAGAGAAGCCACCGCAATGAGAAGTCTGCGCACCACAACGAAGAGTAGCCCCCGCTCGCCGCAACTAGAGAAAGCCCGTGCACAGCAACAAAGACCCAACACAGCCAAAAATAATTAATTAATTAATTAAAAAAAAAAGTGTGTGAATTTGTTCCTTATAGTTAGGTATCATTACTGTCAAAAATTAAACCTGTGCTCTCTTTAAATTTATATATTTTATTAGACTTGAAAACAATGCTTATTCTTATTGAAAATCAGAAACAGAAGAATCTTAGAAAATGCACAAATTTTCAGATAAAGATTTTTTTACAAGAAATACTGTTTTCTAACAAGTTCTTCTAGCTTAAGTAACAATGATTATGAAAGACAGTAAGTTGAATCATTTTTTTTAAATCCATGTTTCAATTTTGAACAATATTGATTGAATCTCTGTTATGCAAGATAAGGACATTTATGCTTTCTATATTTTCTCTTAACTCCCCTCCTCTTCATGTATTCATATATGAAATAGAAAACATTTATTGATTTGTACATTTGCTTTTTTGAGCGATGAACTTTCTTGCCTCTTGAACTGAAGAAATTTTCATAGTGATAAGTTAAACTTCAATGAGAAGGCAAAATATAATTTCTAAATCAAAGTACAACAAATCCTAATACTCATAACATATGACTGGTTTTATAGATGAGTACCTAATTATTTGTTGGTTTCATGGTCTCTAGAGATTCTTTTAATGCTTCAATTGATTCTTGTTACACCCAGAAACTGAAATGTTTCCCACTTATGTAGATTAAAACTGTTTTAGAATGAGTAAATAACTGAATCATCCTAAGAAAATAGTTAATCAAGAATTTCAGTTTGTATATTCAAATTGCATGGATTTATCTGGGTTACAAAATGATTATTTGCTCTCTAAAGAGATCTGCCAGACTTCTTTCAAAAGCAAATTGCTCTAGGGCGCTTAAAGTTTGTTTTGACTCATACAACATGGCAAGTTTACGTGTACAATTTAATAATTACTAGTATGCTTTAAATAACACACTAAAGTATACAAGCTCTTTTTTCACATCTCATGTCTCTCTCACAGTGACAGCATGAGGTCAATATTATTACAATCCTTGTTTTATATGTTAGGAAACTGTCACTCAAAAAGATTAAACATATTAGCCAAATTTAGGCAATTAGTTCACCATTAAGGCTGAATCTAAATCCTGTGTCCTTATGAAAACTTAATGCTAATTAAAATCCTCATTCTTAGATGACCTAAGTTGTTCTCCATTGACCTGTGAATTGATAGCTTACAGACTTCTTCAGACTATCTTTTAAATTTGAAGATTAGTGTAAATCTATGAACTAAAAAGATAGTTTCTCATTAAATACATAGGGAAAATTATGGTAAATTTGCATAGGCACAAATGAGCTCTAACAGGCCTTCCATTGATATTAAAATAGTGGTATCTGTATTACAGTTTGGGCAGGGGAGGGTAAGGTTGGGCGCATGAGGGGTATGTATCTTATAACTCACACAAATAAATAAATAAATAAATAAATAAATATGTTGTTCTTTCAGCAACAATATTCATGGTGCCTTACATATTATATAGTTTGGGTTTTCTATATTACTTTACTAGATTTGCACATAAGTCCTGTGAAGTAAGTAAAGCATATATGCAATTTTATTGAAAAGAAAGCTGATAGAGCTGAAAAAAAAATGACTCACCAATGACCAAAATAACTACAAAGTCATTTGTTGGGAATAAAAGGCAAAAAGACTGTTCTGACAAACTGAATCTAAAACTTATTTGGGACTAAAAGTCCAAGAATCGTAACTCCTGAACAGCAATTTGGGAAAATGGCTATGACACTTATCAAACGATACAGAAAGATGAATAGACAGATGGAGCAGTACAGAGAGTTGACAAACTAGCATAAGTATAGGAAATTTATTTATGTTTATAATAGTTAAAAAATATTTATTTTATTTCAACATTGCAAAGTAAGTTGAAAAGGATGGACCATTCAATAATTGGTACTGAAATGACTAGTTCTGTATAATAGAAAAGAAAGCTTACTTCAAATTATAAACTGTCAACTTTACATGAAATTTAAATTCAAATTTGAAAGGCAAAAGTACTTAAAAAAAAAGTTCTATGCTTTGGGGAATGTACATTGGCAAGATAATGGATAAATACTGTGTGCAACTAGAGCCTGTCATACTCATACAGAGTGAAGTAAGCCAGAAAGAGAAAAACAAATATCATATATTAACACATGTATGTGGAATCTAGAAAAATGGTACAGATGAACCTATTTTTAGGGCAAGAATAGAGATGTAGAGAACAGACATGTAGATACAGGAGGCAAGGGGAGGGTGGGACAAATTGGGAGATTAGGATTGACATATATACACTACCATGTGTAAAATAGATAGCTAGTGGGAACATGCTATAAAGCACAGGAACTCAGCTTGCTGCTCTGTGACAACCTAGATGTGTGGGATGGGAGGGCGGGAGGGAGGTCCAAGAGGGAGGGGATATATGTATACATATAGCTGATTCACTTCATTATATAGCAGAAACTAACACAACATTATAAAGCAATTATACTCCAACAACAAAAAAATAAATGAACTATAATTAAAGGTATCAACATATGTAAGACCAGAAAAAGCCTAGTATTGAACAACAGAAACAATCACAGAAATCTATGTGCGTAAGATACTATTTATGTAAATCTTTAAAATAAAAAATATATGGTTCAAAGGTATCTATGGTTTAGGGATATATGACAAAATATATAAGAAAACTTAGAGAATGAATAGTGCATAATCCTGGTGTGGTTATCTTTGGGGTACAGGGACAGGGCTGTAGTCTCGGATAGGAACTCATTGAACTTCTAAGGTGCTAATAAAATTCTGTTTCTTAAAGTATATAATGAGCACTTGGGTGTTCAATTCTTACTATGTGTTATATATGTATATGTGTGTTAGACTTACATTTTACAATAAAACTACTATAAAGGTCTCTGCTTCAATTCTGAATCTGGAGGTAAAGATTGATTGAATTTTAAGTGGAAGTGATGTGGTATAGCAGAAAGATGCACAAGTTTTGGAACTGGACATACCTAGGTTTGAATTTCCACTTGATAATTTTCAGCATTTCTAACAGCAAAGCCTCAGGAAAAATACTCTCTTGACTCTAGTTCTCCAAAGTGTTGTGTGGATTGAGAACTTCAGAACTCTTGGCACATAAAGACTCCGTCCAAACCTCTGCACTAAGAAATGACAAACTCTGGCATGGCTTCCAACAGTTTGCAGCCCTGTCCCTAGGATGACCCCAGCCCTTCCTTCAAATGCCTGCAAGAGGCAACTCAAGGATGCCAGGAGCATTTACTGTTTGTTCCAGCCAAAACCTGGCGACGGGCAGATAGGCTCCTGAACCCCCTCTTCCAGCAGTTACTCTAGAAAGCTTGAAACTATAAATCCTTACTCTGCCTTTTGAGAGATGTAAAACTACCACCCCAAACTATTTCCTTAGGGACCTAGGAACTCTTTGAAATGCAAACATTCAGGAAGAAAACCCTTCCTTTCCCAGTCCCTATGGGAGGACAAGAGGCTAACTTCCAGGGATGCCTTGTTTCAATTTGCACCACTGCCTCCTGTTATAAAGAAAGAAGTTTATTTCTCCTCTGGATAAACTCCAACTAACAAATCCAGGTGGCCCAGTCACATCAACCAACCCCGCTAAGACTCCTCCTGAGTGCCTTTCCCTTAGCGCACCCCAGTCTTTCAACAGTCTCCAGCCTTTTGTTTCAGCAAAATTAAATTCAGTTCATGCTAGAGTCTCTTCCCTATTGTGATACTATCTTGTGAAATCTATCCTTGCTGCTTTAGTGTCAAGCTTCATCTTTAACAGAATGAAATTATATAGTATATGTAAAGCACTTACATCAATGTCTGACCAACAGAAGATGCTTTTCAATAAAAATTTCTGTCATTTCTTTCCTCCTACAATCTCACTGCCAAGTTTCCTTAGTACTGACTTTTTCTCAAATCAGTAGAGAATGCATGAAGTTCTATAAAGTAAAGCACATTTAAATAGTATACCCAAAGCTCCATAAAGCAATTGCATAACAGCAAAAGTTATAAGTTGAAACTTTATAGTCAAGGAAATAGTTAAATGTATAATATTTATTAGTGTAAACCTGTGAATGTTAAACTTCGAGCCATGGGCTCCTCTGAATATTTAAAAGACTAGATATGAATCCTCTACTCATACGCACATAAATTTCACATAATTTCATAGAGCTCAAGAAACCTTTGGTCCTTGATCTTCACATAAGAACCTCTAGGTTACATTGTTATTTATTGAAAACCATTTCAAAACCTTAATATTTAAAGACAGGAAAAATAAACAACTTTTCTTGCAAGATAAGTTGACATTGCATGAAATTTTACTTTCAAATATTTAAATATGAGTAACAAGAGAGAGGGTAAGTGGAGTTTACTAGTGTGTCTTTATACTGTGTATTTTTTCATTCCTCTTCTATAACTAATAACATAAAAATTAATGTGAGTAAATTTATTGTATCAAATGATGTTGTGTGAAAGAG
>NW_006795282.1:934774-988118 GCF_000442215.2 Lipotes vexillifer | reverse complement strand
GTGTTGAAACCAAATCAGTTATTAAGAAAATCTAAAGTATTTTCATAAGGTCACATTTTAATGACCTCTTTTATTGTTGATAGCTATTCAAATATGTATTATAGAAAGGGTATGGCATATTTGATAATGTCATACTAATCAATATGCAAATTACAGTATTAAGTGTAGTCTGTGACTGAGGACTTTATTAGAGATGAGAAAACTTAACGAAGTGTCAGAAGTAGAGAAAAAGAAATGTGGCCCACTTGTATTGCCAACATTCTTTGAGCAGTTTCCTTCTATAAGAGTAAGTTTAAATGTCAGAAAAAATGATTGGCTAACTAACCATATTTTGAAACTCTGTTATTGGCTTTTGAAATAATACACTTTAGTTAATATTCTAGTAGACTACACTTAAAAACTCACTTTTCTCCTTTTTGAGGAAAAATAATTTTTTGTTTATCATTTAAAAAGTTAGGATAATATAAATGTGCAAAAATGATAATGCATCTATTAAATCAGTTATTAACCATAATAGATTGCATATTTGTATACATATATACTATATATGTAAATATATGTATATGTAAATATGTATGAGTATATATATGTATATTGTGAGTGTGTGTGTGTGTGTAAAACCATTCAGTTAATCAATAATTTTGTGCCTGGCATGTACCAAACGCTGCCTTAGGTGTGGGGATACAAAAATTAATAAGAGTAAAATACAGTCGCTATGCTCAGTAAGTTCACAGACTGCTCTGGAAGGTAGAAATAGAAACAAATGCTCATGATGCATATTCCGGTAAAAGTATCTGTCCACTTTAATAGTGATACAAATGCAGAAGAAATTCACAGTGCCTTGGCATGACTTAGCATTAATCTTTCAGGAAACTCGAACTGTGGAGCTATGTCTGGAACACTAGTCAAAGGGATGGGGTGGCAGATGAGATTGGAGATATTGTTGGAAGTAAAAGTTATATATCAGGCAAAGCCATTTGTCCTCTATTCTATTGACAATGAAAAATAAATGACAGGCCTAATTCAAACGGGCGGTCGGACTGTTTTTATGTTTTTGGGAGGGAATAATTCCATCACATTGGGGAAAACTGAAAAAATATGAACTGGCAAGAGCAAAACCCTTTTGAAGACTACTCCAAAAATCTAAAATAGAAATCAGAAGAAAATTCTTTAAGCCGGTAGGTTATATAGGACATGAAATTCAGAAAGGATAGAACTGAGAAACACATTATTTAACAGATATATTCAACTTAGTTGGTGTAAAAAGAAATGAGAAGCTGAGGAAAATCCCCACAGTTTAATTGAAAAAAACAGGATGTTGATAATATCATGAACAAAAATCAGCAAATATCCATGGAAGCTCAAGTTCAGGAGAGAAGATGAGAATAAGAAGGGCTTGAAATTTTTCCATGTCTAATGAGGTAAGAAGTTGGAAATTTTCAGGAGACATCAGGGACTGTGGGTTCTTGATTAGAGGTATATAAATGGAATCTGTCATTTTAAGAATGATTATCAAACAGGTCTTTCACCTAAAATGTTGTTGAATTGTTTTTTTATTCCAATAGGACTAATATCTGAATATCTTCCATCTACCCTTGTTTCACCTTTTGCATGCATAAGTATAATCAAGAAGTATGTCTTCCTATAGATGAGTAATAGAGTAGGAATGATGGAAAAGTCACAAAAATGTACAACTAAATGTCATAGGCTATAATGAAAATTTGGGAAAGAATACACAATTTTAAGTAGAAAGGAAGAAACGTCTCTCTTTGCCTGGGTGGAAATAGAAGATAGTCAAAGAAGGCACACAGAGGAGCAGCAAATCAACTGTGTTGTAAATGATTTGGTTAGAATTTATGAGAGAAAGGGGTTTAGAGAGGATTTTTCAAAATAGAGAAAAGAAAAACAGATACAAAGTAGAGAAAGATATGAGGGTGCAGAAGTCTAGTTTATGTTGATCATGTTTTATTTAATTTGTAATAGAATTATTTATTATTATTAAGATTTTAATTTAAAGAATTACAGTAATATCAAGTCAGTGTATTTATGTATTTATATACATGGATCAATAACCATATGCATGGACCCAAAATTATAAATCTAATCTCAAATATTTCTTAAAATTTATCATTCACTTTATTTTCTGTCAGCTTCTGTTACTTGATTGCTATACTACAAATGACTATTTTCTACACATGACCTATGTCCCTTCTCCATCAGCAAGAAAGATGGAATTCCATATATCACTGATCTTGAGTCTAGAGATGCAGGGAAAAGGCATCATAGGGGCTCACGTTAGGGTGACTGTAGAAAGTATATATTAGTGATGAAATAATTGATTCCTTATTCCTTAGGCAGCAACATAATTAATTCATAAATAGAGTTTGAGACCACTTAATTATTTCATATGAAGCAACCATTAAGAAGAGCATGTCAAAACAAATGTATGTAACTATCAGTATTTTGGTTGTGTAATGCTTTTCATAAAAATGTACATGTATTATTTTCTAATGTAACATTTCATGATTTTCAATGAATCCTTTCCAAATGTAAGGTTTTTTCCCAATTTTTTATTCTTTTTTTTTTGTATCCACAGTATTTAATGTATTATACCTTGCAACAGAAGGCTCAATTAATATTTGTGAAGTGAGTGAATAAATGTATGAGTGAATAAATCAATTAATGAATTAGTGCTAGAAGCTTATTTTATTTTAACTCATTATCCTTGATATAGTATTTGTCTTCTTCTAGGCTCAAAAGAACATAATTATGTACAAAATTGGAGATGATTATTTTTATTACATAATATGGCCTCATGTCGTTCATGAACATATTTTTCAATGAGTACCTATTATACATCAAGAATTGTAAAAAGACCAGTCTCATAGAAATTTCAGCCTAGTTCCATATTAATTATGTTTAAAGCTTAGTACTTGTTTTATTTAAATATATATATATATATATATATATAGATATATCTTAATATAGAGTTCATATAAATTTTAGAATCAATACTGTTAAATGAGGTACATTCATAGGTATATATGTCGGAAGTCAGTTTTCATTTAGAAGTCACTTCTAAGCAAGTGGTACCAGTTAGAAGTGAAAACAGGCCCTCTGAAATATTCAGTTTTTTTAAGTTGTTGATCACATACTCTTGGAGCTGGTCTTAAAGATAAACCTATAGCATTCTAAATAATGCCAATTATAATAGAAAACAATTTACTAGAATTATTTTTTAAAAGAGATAATTTCTTAAGCACAGTTGTTGATAAAATTCTTCTTTAATTTTATTTATGATAAGCCTCTTCACAGGAGGGATAGAATCATAGAATTTCATAAATGAAAGAAATTTAGAGAGAACCAGCCTTAACACACCTCTACTGCATTTCAGATAGGAAGTCTAAGTAAACTGTCCAATTGCACTGAGTAAACTTAGGGTCTGATCTAGGTCTAATGACAGTTTTCTGACACATACTTAACAGTTTTGTGTGAATTATTGTATCAATCAGGATAGTATAGGATGTGCTGTACAAACAACCCCAAATTCTCAGTGGCATATAACGAAGAAGGTTGCTTTTAAAGTTTCTGCTCAAAATGACACATCATTGCCACTCCTTTACTGGCCAAAGCAGGTGACACGGCTACTCCTGAGACTGACAGCGTGGGAGTTCATACTCATCTTCAAAGGAGAGACAGGAAATGTTTAGAAAGATAATAAAATCTATCACAAAGACTTCAGTGGATGACTTCTTAAGGAAAAAAAAAACATTCAATTATAAAACTGTTCTCATTCAGGTACCTTCTGTGTCATTAATTCTACCATTAATTTAAAAAAGGAAGTGACATGTGTGCCAAGGGAAGGCATTGTATTGACTGATGTTTCTTGGAAACTTCTTAGGCTCCACACTGAGTATGTAAATCAGGTTATAGATATCTTGCAAGAAAGGAGAAAAGTCCAATACCATCATCTTTACTATAGTTTATCTGCTCGGTCTAAGGATTTTTACTGAATCCTATAATGGTAATTTTTCAGAGAAAGAGAAAAAAGGTTATGAATCTAGTGATTTTACTTAAAATTTTCCATTTATAATAGCTTTCCTTCAACAATTACAAATATACAGTTAGTTTGGGATATCATTCCAAGAGGAATGATTAATTCCTTAGTGAAAATTAATTTAGTAGCTCCTCATCTATTGGTTCTCTTACTATTGTGTTTACATCTTATTATTCCATAAAGATCTGGAGTGCAATAGATCTAATGTATTCTATAAAATTTATCATAACGTCTCATATTAAAAGCCATTTATAATCTAATTCAATTAATTTAAAATGATTTCCTGAACAACTTTTCATTGCCCAGCACTCTAGTCTATGGAATGCTCAAAAAGTATATTATCTCTTTCAATTTTATTAGTCATGACACACTTTAGAATTGCAGCAATTCAGAAAGCTGTCTATGCTTCCCGAACCAGAAACCATTAAAGAAGTGTGGGTACCTACATCAGGACCCAGACAGAAAAGAAAGCCTATGTTAGGTAGTTCAACAGAGGAATTTAATAATCCCAACAACTGAGAAATTAGCAAGAGTGGGAAGCAGCAAAACCTCATGCTAGGAGACAGGAAAGGAGCAACAGTGTTCTAACTTGAGTCTAGAATCTGGAATTAAGACAAAAGCTGCCAGGTGGGGTCTGAGAACAAAATGGGAAGGCCTGCCCAGTGGGGGCTGGAACCACACAGACTTTCCAGAAGCATAAGAAGATAATAAAGGTTTTCCCATCCTCCTGCCCTATGTATTCGTGTCATATCCTGTATTGGTCAAATCTAGTCCAATGCAGTGGACAAGGAAGTGAGTTGACAAGGGTGCTTGTAGACAAACATGCTTTCAAAATGTGGTTTAAATGAGGAATGTGCCCTGAGATATGGACAGAGCACAGGAAGAGTACAAATGGACGTGATCATAAAGAGGTAAATATTTATGCCATACTAATACATGCGCAGCTTTTGATTAACTGAGGATTCCCTTTCTTGATGGCTTTTGCATGTTTTCACATTGATAAGGTGGAAGAATAATATCCTCCAGGAGAGAATGAGAAAAAACTCTAATACTCACATCTCTTGCAAGAACTTTGAAGACAAACAACCATGGTCCAGTAAAACTGCAACATTGTGTTTTAAATTCCAGACCTAAAAAGACAATTAACAGATATCTGTAGGATTTTGTGAAAGGTATTCATTCCCCAAACTAATCACTTACTGCCTTGACAAACTACCATAAAGTTCACCCTTAAAATGGTTTCCTTTGTCACCAGTCACAAGATCTCCAGATAGGAACATGGTGATACAATGGTAATGGATAATGTGTAAAACATATGGTATACATTTATATCATAAAATTTGTACCTTCATTTCAGCAAAGCCACTAATTATGTCATATATTCATTATCTTCAAGTAATTTGTCTTCTATTTACAATAATTATTCAAACGTTAAAAATAAAAAATCATTTTTATTGTATAAATATTAGTTATGCTTGTAATATTTTAACTTCCTTTTCTATAAAAATCCAACCCAGACTTACTTTCTAACACTTGTATAAATTTTGCCTGAGCATTTTACTAAGGTGATCTCTCCCTACTTGTAGATTCTCTAATTATACAATTAATCAGACAATTACTTATGAATTGTGTTGTAATACTACCTGTATTATTACCTTAAACTCAAGTTTTTTCTCAGGTATCTATATTTTTTCACAATAATGTTGCTTCTCCATAGTGTTGTCTATTTTTATTCTTAGCTTGAGACTAAAGATTTTGCTCTTTGGGTATTCAGTGCATTCCACATCAGCTTTTTATACACACAGAGGGTAGTCAGTTAAGTCTGAGAACTTCTGACATTGATCCTAACTGAACTTAGAATCCCTAAGTCTATTGATTCCTTTCAGGCTTCCATACATTAAGTAATGCCATCACTGTCTGCTTGTTTCAAGTACTCATTGTGAAACCATCAACAGCCTCAAGATTCCGCACCTGACTTGTAGACATAACCTAAACAGCAGATACATAAACTGTCTGCACAGGTGTTCCACCTTAAGTCATCATAGCCATAATTGCACATTGTTCCGGAATCAGCAAGTTTTATGAAAGATTAGATGAATACTAGTGAGTAATAGATTATCTACTCTATGTCAGACACACTATATAGGTTAGTGCACAGGCCATGGATTTAGACTGCCTTGGTTCAAATCCAAGCTCTCTGTGAATTTAGGCAAGTTACTTTAAATTCTTTAATCTTCATGCTCTCATCTATAAAATGGGTATAAAAATAATAATAACATTTATGGGGGAAGTAGGGGGTGGTGGTGGTGGGATGAATTGGAAGACTGGGATTGACATATATACACTAATATGTATAAAATAGCTAACTAATAAGAACCTGCTGTATAGCACAGGGAACTCCACCGTACAGTAGAAACTAACATAACATTGTAAAACAACTACACACCAATAAAAAAAAAAGTCTATAATGACATATTCCTATGGCATATACTGTGAAGTTGTCCAAGAGATGATAGGATAAGATAAATAGGCACAGTGTTCTGCAAGTAAGAGTCCCTAATAAATGTGTTCAGCGCAATACAATTTGGACACATTCAACAGTTTAGTCAAATGTTTGTAATAACTGCTTTTCTGCCTTGTGACTGTGTTAATTTCTAGAATAATGAGAAGCAATACTTATTTCAAATGGACTTACTCGTTCCAATTTTAAGTTAATAACCATCTTAAGTAGAGTTTTATTTTATTTTTAATTTTTTACACATATATGTATATTTAATTGCACATTGGAAAATAAACAAGCATTTAAAAAGTTAAGGAAAACATAAAAAAAACAGTTATCATGGATTGGCTGTGAATGTAAAATGAGTTCATTCATGTGAAGTACTTTGATGTGTGGAAGAGCTAAGTACCTACTTGTATTTTGTGTACAAGTTTATAACTGCACACATGTATATCTATAATATGCTTATTATAATAAACAGGCAGCTGGTATGAAACCCAGATGGGCAGTAGTCATGCATACAGCCTCCAGCACATTGCACCATTATGTTTATATTATAAAAACATACCCCCTTGCTGACACTATAATCCCTTTTTCTGCAGTCTGAAGCATTTGACTTAACTGCTTATTTTCAAAATGTTAGCAGATTGAAAACGTATAATTTAATGGCGTTTAATTTCCAGACAGTGATACAAGTTGTGTCTTTAAGGAAATTAACAGAGGCCTAGCTTCTTATACTGAAAGGGAAGAGTGGTAACCTGGTCCAAGTCTGCATTCCACAAAGTGAGAGAACTATGTATTTGAAAGGGAAGCAAACTGTCTGAAATCATAGACCTAGGTATTCCTCCATCAGAGACTATGATGTGGGTCCCTTTGCTTGAACAACTTTGACTCTGCCTGGCTGCATTCCCAGGAACTTAAGAAAAGCAAATACGCAAAGATATATTTATACTAAAAACATCTGGGCATTTATTTTCATTCAGCATAGTGTAAAAGTGAAAAGTGCTTTTTAAGAGGATGATAACCAAATCCATATACAGAATTAATTAAAAAAACCTGGCCTGGGACCTTTATTAGTCACTTACTTTGTGAGATTCTTGAGGAGAGAGGCTCTCTGTTATTCATCATCTTTCTTCCAAGTATTTTATGTTGCCTGGCATATGGTAAATATGCAAAAAATGCTTGCTGAATGAACTTGCCTAAACTTGAACTGTTGGGGTACCTACCAGCTGTCATATTTATAATTTTGTCATATTTTCTGACAGCTGTGCAGATTTTCTGACCATTGTGCAAATGCCTGTCCTATCTACTGAACTTATTTCTGAGCCAATGAAAAGTAAAATGGGCCCAAAAGCACTAGAAGAAAAACATTCTACCAACTCAAATGGATATATACAGCATACTAATAATTCTGATCTTGGGTTCACCAGAGAAAAGCTTCCCCCAAATCAAATGAAATATTCTCAACATATCAATATGTATTACAACTACAATAGTGGACTAACCACTATCAAACACTGCATGGAATCATTCAGGAATTAATCGTGAAATATCCGTTCCATCTGATTTTCTGAAGGGGAATGTGCAGCATTTCCCAGAGAAGGGTTCCAAGCTTTTGTTAATCTCAGGAAGAGTGCATAGCAGCCAAGGTAAATACTTGAGTAAATTTCAGTGAGTTCAGTGAGTAAATTTTCCATGGTCCTTGAAAATTCAGTTTTATTAAATTATAAGAAACTTCATAATTAAGGAGTTTAAGAATTTTTCCCCCCATGGAAATACTGCATTTATTGCATTCTCCTTGTCAAATATACTACGAAGCATATTTCTGTAGCACAAGTTAGTTTATACATAATTGATAAATAGAAGAATGATGTCAGTACAATTCAGAAGTCAGATTGGTTCACCTTTGATATTGCCAAGAATGCACATCAATGCTAAGCATGCTAACACAGCTGAGTGTTGAATGGAGAAATATAATCTTGTTCACAATGCCAATTCACCCTACACTTATCATCTTTGCAATATTTGGCTGTGTACTCAGTCTTGAAAATATTTATTGGCTTATTCTGTTCTCCATGCACTTTGTGATTTTCCTCTTGCCTTCATAACAGCAGCCTCAAACCCATCCTGCACTCACTCTAACAAGATAAACTTAGTTTTTATTTTTAAAGTAAAGTTTATTTTTTACTATGGCCTATTCTATATACTGTAAGTCTGATATTACTTCTTAAATGCTTTAGAAGGAAAATTTAATAACCAGATCCTTACAAATCCATACAATTTTTGTCTTCTGTTAGTGCTTTGATTACAAACTCAAATTGATGCTGAGTGACTTACCCAACTTTCATTCTCCCATTAACTGCTATTTTTAGTCCATAATTTTGCAGCATGCCAGGTTTTGTAGGAATTACTTTATTCTGATATCACCCCAAATTGGGCAACAATCTGGGGAAACTAAGATAGTTAAGATGCAGGCAGAGTCTTAAAGGAGTTCAGTTTCATGAAACACTTTCACACTACAACTATAGATCTATATACAAGGAATTATGAGAACACAGAGAAGAGAAAAGCTAATCCAACCTAGAGGTGGGATTTGCCAAAAAGTCAGGATGGGTAGGTAAGAAATGGAGTGAAGAACATTTCAAGCATGCACAGAGCCACCAAAAAAAATAAACCAGCATTCCTTAGCCTAAGCATGGTATTTCTAATTATTAGGATATCTAACCCAGTGCCAGAAACAGTTTTGGATTAATTATATATTTTCAGTCTAAGTTATTCTGTAGATTATGTGAAGACTATGTTGTCAAGATTGAATGAATGATACTGAAGAGTTGGCAATAGCAAGAAGAAAGAGCAAGACAGTAATAGTTAATGGGAAAAAAATTGGCATAAGAGAAAATATACCCTATTGTTAAAAAAAAGTTTCACAAAAAGTGGATTTTGTAATAAAGCATGGAGGCTTTTATTTTGACAGCATCTACTTTACAGAAAAGAAGGGGAAAATTGCTAGAAACCAAAACTAATCCAAGAGTTCACAGCCTAAGGAACATAATTCACAAAAGAAATACTAGCATGAAACTTGGAGCCAGCAGAGTGCAGAGGGCTCTCTCGACATACAGTTTTTCAAACATCACACAGAGAAGTAACAGACTGGCATTTGCATTTTTTCCTGAGAATAAAAAAATAGTGGATTAATCTGCAGTGAACATATTCAGAATTTCATTACAAAGAAAGGCCAAAACATGGAGTCAACTTCTAAAATCAGAACTGCAAATATACAGTGAAAAGACCTGTGACAACAAGGTGTGTGTTGGCAGTCTGAAGTCAGTAGCAGCATCGATGGCTGGGCTTACAGGGGTGATAGAAGAAATATGGTTTGATTCTTATTGTTATAAAAGCAGGATGCATTTCGCTTAGGCTTTTAATGTCCTTATCATTCTATAATTGGGGATTAGTTAAGAAATGTCAGTTAACAGGTAACCACTGTGTGGTTCCTGAAAATGCAATATAAACTCAAAGTATGAAAAATATACAGCTTTGTAGATGCCTGGTGATTTGGGGGTTTTGTGGCTATTTAATTAAAATAAAGAGTTTGTTTTCAAAGCACTGTTCTTTGAAATTCAAGAACCAAGGGGATATAAGCAATTGTTTACACAATATCACATTTGATAGGTGGCCAAAAAGGAATGCATTGCTTTGCAAATAACCAGTGACTTTGTATAAATCTTATTTGGGGGAAAAATCAATTTTCAAAAGTGCTTCAAACTTTCTGAAAAGGTTAAAATGGAGAAGATACAATCAAAGAAGGAAAAAATAAAATATTACTTGGATTATATGACTCCATCATTTTAATCTGATTACTCATTTAAAACAATAATCTAGGTTATATTCTAACAATATAGCCTAGATTACTGGAAAATATTCAATTTCATTACTGGAAAATATTTTGACATTTCCTCAAAGATGATATGCAACTGCTTACACTGTTCTTCTTGATTCAACCGATTTGTGACAATTATTAAGTGCCTACTGTGTGCAAACGCATGGAAGAAACCATGATCCCTCCCTTCAAAAAGCTAAGATACTCATTATCAAAGATAAATATGCAAGAAGACAGAACGTGAAAATAACAAATAAGTGAGCAATGAATTGCAGGAACACAGAAGAAAAAGTCACTGATGCTCAAAGAAATAAAGAAAGATTTGTAGAAGAAATGCATGAGCTGGGCCTCAAAGTATGGGGGAGGAATTTTCAAACGGACATAGAAGAAGATGAAGAAGCATATTATGCAGAGGGACAGGTTTGAAAGGCAGAAAGTTACTATTGTCTTTCAAGGTCCTCTAAGTGCTCTTTGAGACCTGGGATATGCTTGGGAAGAATGAGATTAAAGAATAGACTTGATTTGACAAAGATCACAGAGAGATTGGAGTAACATTATGATGAATTTGGATTACATTTTTTGGCAATAGCACATCATCAAAAATTGCTGATTAGTGGGTAAATGGGCCAGAGTTTTCCTTTAGGAAAATTCCATTAGTGTAATATGTGGAGTCTGGATGACTCACAGAATAAAGCTCCCTTAACTGAGCAGCGTTTTAAGAAAAGGCAAACGGTTATATCTAGTTACCAACCCCTCATAATTGGCTAAGTCAAATTTATTTCAGTGAAAAAGTAATCACCAAAAAATTTCTTAATTAATGTTAGACTAATAGCATTATTATGACATTGTTGCTATTCAGCTGGTTTTGACTCACAAAAATGACAATTTTATAAAGTTCAACTGAATCTAACCCATAAAAACTTTGGTGCTGTAAAATTAATTCATTTATCAAGGTGTCTGATTTCTGTTTCCAACAGAATACATCTAGCTTTTACTTTAGAAGAAAAATATCCTTGAGTACAATGTGTATACATAATTACCTTGTGCTTATGAATTTATATATCATCATGAATACAACCACCATCAACTTACATTGATAGATATCTTTAAATGGTGAATCAAACACCATTATTGGCAATTTAACTTTACTAAATGTTAAACAACTCTTGGTGATGTTCTAAAGAAACAGTAAGAAAAAGCAAAGAATGAAAAAGAGAGATGTCTCACTTCAGCAACATGGTGGACTGAGTTAATAGACCTCCTTTTACTCCACCACCCTCACCAAAACTAAAATGGTGAATAAAATCAAATCATGTAAGGATGTTAAGTTTATAGAGAAGCTATAGAGAAAGATGCCAGGAAAAAAAGGGGAACTTGGAACAAGCACAGCATATCCTACAGGTACAGGCTAATGTGTGAATACTGGAGACACAGCATTGGGCCCCTGCCAGGTAGGGAGAAGGAAAGGGAGCTGCTGCAGTAAGAGTGAACCTGGTGCACAGCATGTACAGACCTCCACCTACCTGCCAGGGAAGCCAAAGGTAAGCTTGTAACTGCCCCACATTTTATTTTATTTTATTTGTTTATTTTTAATTTTTTATTGGAATATAGTTGATTAACAATGCTGTGTTAGTTTCAGGTGTAAAGCAAAGTGACTCAGTTATACATATATATATATCCACTCTTTTTTAGATTCTTTTCCCATATAGGCCATTATAGAGTATTGAGTAGAGCTCCCCTTACTATATAGTAGGTCCTTACTAGTTATCTATTTTATATATAGTAGTGTGTATATGTTAATCCCAATCTCCCAATTTATCCCTGCCCCCGCTTATCCCCTGCTAACCGTAAATTTGTTTTCTACATCCATGACTCTACTTCTGTTTTGTAAATGAGTTCATTTGTACCCATTTTTTAGATTCCAGATATAAGCAATATCATATGATATTTGTCTTTCTGTGCCTGACTTACTTCACTCAGTATGACAATCTCTAGGTCCATCCATGTTGCTGCAAATGGCATCATTTTGTTTTTTTTATGGCTGAGTAATATTCTATTGTATATATGCCTCACATTTTATATGAAATTTTGAAAAATAAAATAATAAAAGTCAAGCTTACATTCATGAAACTGAAGCAACATTGAAATTTACAAACCAAAAAATTAACAAAGAACTGTTCTTCTGGTGGCCCAGCAGAAGCAAAAGTGTTATTGCACAAATCATGACGAAAATGGCAAATATAAGTAAGGATGGCAATATTTATATACTGTCCACAGCTACTGGAGTAAATATACTGCTCTTACAATCTAACAACTCTATGAGGTACTATTATACTTTTTACAGATGAGGAAACTGAGGCATCATGAAGTTATAATGGTTAAACTTATACTGCTAGGAAGCAGAGTGGTTCAAACGTGACAGCTGAGTTCAGAGTTCACACTCTTATCAATCTCACTAAGGTGTTTCTTCCACGTAAATAAGTCCATATTAAAATTTAAAATGAAAACAAACCAGCAAATTTCTGTTACAACCCATCTTATACTAGGTGAAATACAAGTCATAAATGGGGAGAAGATACTATAAATACATACAATTGACAAAAACTAGTAGACAGAATATGTGTATCTCAATTTGTAGAAAGGGACGGGTAAGACTTCAATACAAAAATGAGCCAGGTTATAAACATTTAATTCAGAGAAGACGGAATTTAAATTTCATAGAGTGGTGTATTAATTGATGCTCAGTAGTACCACTACTACATAGGAAAACGCAGATTTAACTCATGATGCTTTACTGTTTCACACATCAGAGCGGGGGGGGGGGGGGGGGGGGCCAAATCCAAAGCTGAGCCCCTAGGGAGCTGTGAGAACAAAGAAGAGAAAGGGAAATCTCTCCCAGCAGCGGGGGGGGGGGGGGGGGGGGGAAGGAGTTAGAAAGTATCAAATTTCTGAGAGGATATAGAGAAATGTCTCCTAGACAGAGTAGGATTTGGTAAGTTACTCTACAACCCAGCACTTCCACTACTACTTAAGTACTTCCGAACATAGATTCCCACCTAGTGTGCTTTATAAATAGATTATAGACCGGTTAAGATAATGATCTCTTTGGCCTGGGGGGTGGCCAAGAGGCTCCTGGGATGACAGAGGGAAGGAACTAGCCTGTTGATACAATAGAATACAAGAGTTAATATGAATGGATTTAGCTGCGGTTAACAATACGGATAAATCTCAAAAGTCTAATTTTGAATGATAAAAAAGAAGTTTTTAGACAGCATAAACTATTTATGTTCATTGAAATACACTTAAGAAATACAATTACTTGGTTTGACATTTTAACAACAGCATAAAATCTCTTTGTGAAGAATGCACACTAACTTCAGATGATCGTGTATTAGTTTTTCCTGAGTACGAATGGGAAAGATGAAGAAGGGTAGCTCTATCTGATTTCATTTCTTAAAAAACATACATGAAGCAAAGAAGGCAAAATATTAACATTTGTTAAATATGGGTCATGAATACCTGAGTGTCTATTATACGATTTTATGTATTTTTGCATGCTTTCCACATATTCTGTGATTAAAAAGTCTTTTAATACAAATGTTAATGAGTGAACACCAACAATACCATTAAATAATAGTAAGCTCTAACCTCACCTTCACTACAGCCTTTCATTCAGGAATCTATGTAATACACTTAAAAAACAACATGCTCAGGTAACATCTAGGAAATACGCAAATCCTTTTTAAAAGAAAAAAAAATGTGATCCATGATTTCTACTTATACAGGAATATAAATACAGGAATATAAATGTATACAAATTCCTTCTGAATACAGGAATTTCAGAAGATATAAGGGGAAAAAATTGAATCAAAACTGTTTCAATTAGCACTGTTATACATCATGAACGTCCTGCTACATGATGCTAACTCACAAATCTCATCATGTTTCACCCCAATATAGCAGGTATAAATTGGTAATACAAATCAGATGGGTGTCATTATAACTTTATCTTTCTAGTAGAACTTAATTTCCTTTGAGTCTCTATTTCTACGTGGTATAGAAAATATAACATTGTTTCAAGGTTTTTTAATCTTTTCAACTATAAAAATGAGTAAAATTCTAGCCAAATTAATTAGATGAATGTTTAAAACTCTCTCTGAACTTTTTCCCCTTCTCAAGGATTTTCCTATGTGTTTAGTCCTAGTTCTGTCCCTAATTTCACTGAGCTTACCTGGGTCCCTTGCCTGACAGTAAAATGGGTGCTTGTGTTAGCTTATAGTATTTCCCAAAGCTCGGTTTTTATTTGCAGAGTTCTCTTCGGTCAGCAGTCTCTAACTGCCTCAAGCTTGTGGCTTGAACTGAATGCACTGTAGGTGCCCTCTCCAAACACACACCCCCAACAAAGGACTTCCTAACACCTTTGCTCCCAATCAGACTGATTGGTGGCCTTCTGTGGAGCTGGATAGGCACCCCAAGCCTCCACTAAATTCTGCAGCCTATTCTTGATTACAAAGAAACAGATTTTTTCATTCCAAATTCATCTCCATAGAAAACTATGAACAGTCTTATCATCTCCCATGTAGATAAGGTCCTACACCATGGTTTTAAGGTTCTTCCCTGAAATTGCCCAGATGCTCAAATGCTGGGCTTTTCTGAGGGTTTGGCTGCTTAGAACAATTCAGAAGGGAAAACTGGGCAAAATTCAGAAGGTATCTCTCTCTATTTTTTCCAACAACTTCATGTGTATCTTCAACTATTCAAATACAAATTTCAAAAATAATTATATTAAAAATAAAAATCTATTAGTATCTACAAAAAATGTTTTTAAAAACTTCCATATATTTATATTACAAAGACTAATTATAAACTGTTCACTCCTTTTTAAGAAGGCATTCAGGATCTCCAAAGTTAATCTGCTTTTTAAATTTTTTTCAAAATTCAGTTTACCAGTGGTTAGCTAAGTTAAACACACACACACACACACACACACAACACACACACACACACACTTCTCTACTAGAACTCAGCGAAGTCTGCTATATCCTTAAACTCTTCTGTGAATATTCCCTTAAACTTTTTTTTTTTTCTTTTTGGTACGCGGGCCTCTCATTGTTGTGGCCTCTCCCGTTGCGGAGCACAGGCTCCGGACGCGCAGGCTCCGCGGCATGTGGGATCTTCCCGGACCGGGTCACGAACCCGTGTTCCCTGCAACGGCAGGCGGACTCTCAACCACTGCGCCACCAGGGAAGCCCTATTGAATATATTTATATTTGACTTTTGGAACTAAATATGATTCTAGAAATTTATTTATTTATTATTCTAGGGAACTATTATTGTCAAAGATAACATTTTCCTGTTTTTACTTCAAAGAGCACTTAATATTTGTATATGTGTATACAATATAATATATATATTACATAAATGGAATTATTCAATTACCTCAATGTCCATTTTTTGAGAGCTTTATTGAGATAAATTTACATACCAAACAAATGAACCATTTAAAGTATAGAATTCAATGGTTTTTAGTATACTTCAGAACTTTGTAACCATCACCACAATCTGACTTTAGAATACTGTCATCATCCTAAAAAGAAGTCCTGTACCCATTAGCAGTAACTCCCCATTCCCATTCCTCCCCTCCAAACTCTCTCCATAGCCCTAGGTAATCATTAATCTACTTTCACTTAGCATATTTTCAAGGTTTATCCATGTCGTAGCAGGTTTCAGTACTTCATTTCTTTCTAATACTGAATAATATTACATTGTATTTACCCATGTGTCATTTGATGGACACTTGGGGTTATTATGAATAATCTGTCTGCACATTTGTGTATGAGATTTTAGATGAACATATACTTTTATTTATTTGGGGAATGGAACTTTTAGTCCTATAGTATCTCTTTGACATTTTGAGGAAAAGTCAAACTCTTCTCATGGGTACAATATATTTTCACAGGAGTGATTACATAAACTATAATTATTTAATGAATTAACAATTATTTTAAAGGGTGTCTTGAGTGCAGAGACTTGGACTTATTCAGATATATTCTCAGCAACATTTGTTTATTAATCATAATTGCAACTATAACCTTAAAATATTTCTTGGCTCAAACCAACTTTTCCTTCACAATGTTCATTATTTTGTGATTTTAGCGGTTAATATTTACTTCCAATTATTGACTTCTAGAAAACATCTCAGAATCTTACACTGTTTATTACCAAGAAGCTAAAAGGTTAGAAAAAAAATCTTTAAATTAGAATTTTAAAAACATCAAGCAGTCAATTTGACAGTTTTTTCACATATTAGATAACTTTTGACTAGATTATAGACACAGGTAAATGAAGGGAATACATATAATTAAGGACATTAGAAAGAACTCTGCTCTTGAATTAGCCTACTTTGTGCATGGAAAACATACTGGTCTCCCTTTAGCCTTGAGGGGTATACACGTACCTTAATAACCATAAGGGGATTAATTTTCTATATTACACTCCTAAGCATTATCCTTTTAAATTCTGTTTTACGTGGTGTATTCAAGTGAAATGTGATCAAATAGAAGCCTTAATATGAAGAATTTTAAATCTCCCCGTCTCCTTCTCAAGTAACAAACTGGCTATAAAAGCAAGTCTCTGTATTAATTTGCAAATGAACAAGGACTTTGGAGTTATATCCACATTGGTCCCAAGCTGCCGTTGTATTAATTATTAGATAGATTAACTACACATTGAGCTGGCACTTTTCATTAAACAGCTGCTAAAACATGAGGGATGAACAATTCCTTGTGCTTTAGCTTCAGATGCATGCACCCTGAGGCTATTTAATATGCCTTAATAAGCTACTGTTTTCCATGCAGATAAATTTCACTTAGTTGCTGAGTGTTCTGAGACACCATAGGTTGGGATTTGTCAATGTCTACCTTCAACTTCTGAATAACAAAAATGTCAAATAATCATACCTGCTTACCTTTGTAAATTCATATAAAAATAGTTTAATTAGAATTAGACAGTGTAAGTAAAGAAGATAGACTATGATATCAAAACTAATAAAGATAACTAGTAAAGGCCAAATGAGGTAATAAAGGTGTGTGATCCAATAGGATCAATGTCCTTATAAGAAGCAACACCATAGCACTCTCTTTCTCCACATGCATGTACTGAGAAAGAACATGTGAGGACATAGCAAGAAAGAGGTCATCTGATGGTTACCAAGGGGAAAAAGGGGTGGAAGGGATAGACTGGGAGATTAGGACTGACTTATATACACTACTATATATAAAATAGATAACTAATAAGAACCTGCTGTATAGCACAGGGAATCCTACTCAATACTCTGTAATGACCTATATGGGGGAAAAGAACCTACAAAACAGTGGATAAATGTATATGTATAACTGATTCATTTTGTTGTACAGCAGAAACTAATACAACACTGTAAATCAACTGTACGCCAACAAAAATTAATTTAAAAAAAAAAAAAAGGAAAGAAAGAGGCAGTCTCCAAGCCAGAAAGACAGATCTTACCAGAAACTAACCCAGCTGAAACCTTGACCTTGTACTTCTAGTCTCCAGAACTGTGAGAAAATAAATTTAGGTTGTTTAAGACATCCAGTCTATGGTATTTTGTTATTTCAGTCCAAGTAGACTAATACACAATGTAAGATGCAGAATTTCCATAGAATCAGAATCAGAAAATCAGGAAATGTGTGATCTAAACCATTGTATAGTTCTCCATTAAAGCACATTTCTTATTCCATACAGCCCTGACTTCCTCTTTGAGCTTCAATGTTGTATATTCAAAATTTTGTTGAATAGACACAGCTAAACGCCCACAGGAGCCTCAATCTTATTATACCTCACCCTGAGCTTACTTTCTTCTCCCCCAAACCAGCTCCTTTCTCATTTATTTTCTATCAAAATGTATGGCAATCACTATTATCCCACTCATCTTGAGTCATCCTTTTTCATTTCTTCATTCATTCAACTAGCCAGTTTTACCAGCTAAATATGTCTAAAATTTGCCTCCTTCCATAATGAGCACTTCACTGAACCATTCACTAAACTATCAAGGTAGACCACGTTTAAAAAAGTATATTAGTACTATGTACAGGATACTTACAAAAGAAAATGTGCAAGGTACAGCTTGAGCTTACATTTTACTTACTTTTCCCACTTAATTTGGATTAATTCATAAACAAAGAAATGCTTGCTGTGTGAAAAGGAAAAGGAAGAACAACATAGACATGATCTCTAGGCAGATATCTGGATGCTAATAATTTCCTACTACTTGCACAATTCTTCCATAAATTCGTGAATGGGATAGATTCACCTGCATATATACATGTTCTGATAATTTTCACCATTGTCAGCATATAACCATTTTAATAACTGATATTATGCAGGTAATACCACACTCTTGCAGGTCTATTCTCTCTTTTTTATTATAGTAGTTGGAAAAAGTTAGGAGGGCATTTTATGTCTATGGGTTTATTTTATTTTATTTTTCTTTCACACAAAGCTGGTTGATAACTGTGACATTTCAACCAAGATCTTATTATTATCATCTCATTAGTACTAAATCTCTAAATAATTAAACATACAAGAATTAAATTCGCTAGAAGATCACCAGTTCTATTTTTACTCCAAACTCTATGAGATTCACAGATCATTGTAGCTAGATCTAAATTAATATATTTCATATGCAAACAGTTGTGTTAGAGTATTTTAATGTTATATTTACTCATCTACCTATCTGTGGAAAAATTACTTGAAAGACACAAACTACCAATATTCACACAAGAATAGATAATCTGAACAAGCCAATATCTATCAAAAAGTTGAGTCAATAATTAACAACCTCCAAATTAGAAATAATCAGATCCAGGAGAAATAATATGAATTTTCCAAAATTTCCTCTAGAGAAGAGAAGCAGAGGGAACATACCCCATTTTACAAGGCCAGCATTAACCTATTATCAAAACTAGATAAAACCATTGTATAAAAGAAAACTACAGATCAATATCTGTCATAAAAATGAATGTAAGTATCTTCAAAAAATTAGCAAAGCACACAATATATAAAAATAAATATACACTATAGCCATTCGAGATTTATTCTAAGTACTGGCACATTTGAAAATCAAAGAATGTAACCCTCCACATCACTAGACTAAAGAAGAAAAATCATATTATACAGTTAAGTAAATATAGTGGACAGTGGGTGCCTATTTCTCACTGTTAGTGTGCGAGTTTCCAGATAAGCAAGGGGAGGGAAGTTAGCACGATCCATGTGTTAATGGACTAGAGGGGGCAAAATCAATATGAACTCATGTTTAGCTTAATATAGATACAGATGGTTACATAGAGAAATATCTATAGATAGGTATATATACATGTTGATATACGCAAATAATTTATGCTGATACTCTGCCCTCAAGGAGGAGTAACATAACTCCCTACTACTTATGTGAACTGTATATAGTTACTTCCTTCCGAAGAGTACAGTACAGAAAGGGGAAAAGAAGAGAAACTTTAAAGTGTAGAAATCTTATAAACATTGCACCATCCAGGTGATCCAAGTCAATATCATCAGTAATAAATCATGCTGAGAGTTGGCACACATGTTATGAAGTGATGGAGATGTCTTAGCTCTGCGGTCTTCCTTTTGAAAACCTATAATCCCAGTCAAATCATGATGAAAACAACAGACACATTTCCATAGACATTCTACAAAATAAGTGACCAGAATACCGATAAATAACAAGGTCATCAAAAACAAGGAAAGTTTGAGAAACTGTCACACCCAAGAGGAGCCTAGGGAGATTGACAGCTAAACGTAATGTGCTCTCTTGGATGAAATCCTGGAACAGAAGAAGGCATTAGGAAAAATTTTAAAAATCTGAATAAACAAAGGACTTTAGATGTTTTAAAAAGTCAATGGCACTACATTACTAATCGCTTGAATAAAATATGATCTTGTGGATCAATATTCAGACAAAAAATGCATATTTCTATAATCATCATCAAAATATTTATTATTTATCTAACTGTAACAAAGTTAGATAATGATGAAGAGACAGAGTTATAGCCTTCAGTGAACTCATGCACTCATATTACTTTTATTGCCAGTATGTATATATATATATATATATATATAGCTGACATCAACACATAAAAGCAATATTCATCATAAAAGTTACTATGATTCACTTTGTTATAAAGCAGAAACTAACACATCATTGTAAAGCAATTATACTCCAATAAAGATGTTAAAATAAATAAATAAAAAGAGTTAACCCCAAAAAAAGAAAAAAGAAAAGTTACTATTTATTGAGCATCTATTATGAATCAAGTATAAAAAGTGATACACACACACACTGTCCAGATCTTTCCCAAGAGTATTTCTAATGTTCTGTTAAAGCCTAGGCTTACACGTAGGCATGATTATTTCCAAAATACAAAATATAATTCTAATTCTGGAGTGTACCAAATAATCAACATCTTTTCTAGAGCTTCTACCACCTCCTTGAACTTGAGAGTTTCAGGTGTACTGCTGAGAAGATGATTAAATTTAATAATATAATCCTCTCCCTGAACTTACTACCATAATTCTGTTGTCTATGACTAACACTTCAAAAAAAAAAACTAGGGGAAAAAAAAGACTATTGATCATGCAAATCTTAGTTTAGATTTATTGATCTAATAAATTTTATTAGATTTATTGAAGTAAGGGAGAAAACCATCTTGAGAGACTCTTACATAGTGTCTCAAAGTGGGGAGAAAACGGAAAGACTTGTAGTACTTTAGGATATGGGTGAGATAATTTTAAGGCAGATTTTATAAGGGAGTAAACTGGTTGAGATTGGACAGAGTTTATGACAGTAATAGCTTTGAATTGGTAGGCAGAGAAAGTCAAAGGTCTTTAAGCAGGTCTTTATTAGTAAACTTTAATCCTGATAAGTAATGTATTAAGATTGCTTGCAGTCTTATGTTTCAGGGCACATACATCCTAGAGAAAGCAGCAGGGTTACTGTTTGGACAAAATATAGTTTAATATAGTGACAGGGAAGTACACGTGATGAGAATTGTGATGGTTCTATTTCTCACCATAGTTATTATCATGCTCTTTCCTTTTCAACTGCAAGGGTAATGAAACAAAACAAAACTCCATGTCTGGGGAAATAGGTTGAACGTATACATGGGGTAAATTTATAAATTGTAGGAAGGATTAAAAGGTGAATTTTTCACCTAACATTTTATTATGAAAATGTTCAAATATACAGTGTAGAAAATGTAAACCAGAAATACAGGTAGGAATTCCCCTTAAGACACACAGGGTCATATTAGAAAGGCTATGGGTAGAATGCAAAAGACAAATACTCGGAACTGAAATCAGCAAGAGGTTCTCCACAGGTCCTTAATACACACAGTTCCAGAATATATATATGTACAAAAAAATATATGTACACACTGACAATACTTCAGGAAGAAGGTTGAGAACATTAACAAAATATTTAAACACTGTAATGTTCTTTAATATTTGAATATCTATTATCTTCTGAAAAAAGTGTGAAAACTTTCTAAAACATATTTTCCATATAATCTTCCCAGAAAACTTTCCAAATATGTATTATAATCCATATTTTAAATAAGGGAAAACTGTTGTCTAAAATATTTAACCACATCCTCAAGGTAACAGAACTAATAACAGAGCTTGAATTGAGAATCAAACCCAAATCCTTGGTCAGTGTTAGAAATGTATAGTTGCTTCTTTTCTTTCCTAACCAAGAAAGAACAGTTTGGGCAAAATATAAACTCTAGTTTTAAAGTCCATAAAACACATAGATTTCTTTGGAAATTTAATTTTTAAAATCATCCTCTCTCTTCCACACGCCAAATCCAAGGCTGCTTATGTTTGTGTGCAATTTGTAATTTCTTTGTCTTCCTGCTCCGGTTTTTCTTCTTAAAATAAATTTTACTCCCATTATTTCTTACAGTGTAGAGTTTATTATTTCTCTTATCTAAATGTCAGTGGTTTCCTAGGTTACAGCTAAATTCTGTTTAAGAACCACAACCCTGTAATTAAAACTTCATTTATCTGTATTTGCAGCCTCATCAGTTCAGATAGATAATGTTGTCTATACTAATGACAAATGTCTATGTTCATATGATCCCTATAGTCATAACTAATAGCATGACCTTAAATATATTTTCAGATATAAATGGGATGGCTTGCATGTTCAGTAATATTCTAAATTGATTTGTTTCTTCTAAAACCTTAAGTTAGTCAGAATACTATATACCGAGTCAATTGAAGCAGTCTCCCTTTATGGGAACGCTGATTTCTATTTCCTTTAAATTTATCAAAGGAAGGAAAACCTTAAAATTGTGGCATAAAATCTCCAGAAAACCGCCTAAAAATTCCACCGTATTGTATGAGTATAATCATTTCTTATGCCTTCTTGACAAAAGCATATAAAGGTAGCATGTTATTTCCTGGTAGTTTTTGTTGTAGAATCCTTTATTCTGGAGTTACTAATCATTTGTTTCCAGGCAAATGGCTAACAAGAGCAGGCACAAATTTGGGAAATAAGATTTTATAATTGAAAACTGGGGCATTAACATATCTACATTAGAAAATGTCAACCTTTTGTTTTTTTAACTTTTTAGAATAAATACAATGCTTCTAATAATATTCAAATTCATTTTGGATCAGTAAGTTTATTTACGTCTCTCAAGAGATTGTTTTGTTCAGGAATTATGTGTTAAACTTTGCAAATGCTTAAATGCTGCTAACAGCATTTCCATCTTTTGTTTCCTCCATACTAAAACAAAATTAATTTAAAAAGGCTGACTTTTTGACTAGACAGTTACTTTTGTAGTATAATTTGAAGGGAGTGAGGATAAATCAGCATGAAACTAAATAGTATCCTTTCCACAATGACTGAAAAGTCCATATTTTATGTTTTAATTTATTAATTCAACAAATCTTCATTAGGGGCCACTACGCATTAGGCACAATGTTACTTTCTAAGATTACAGCTGTATCCAAGATGGACAAGATCTATGTATCATGGCACTTGCATTATAAGGAAGACAAGTAAAAGCAAATGGACAAAAAGATCACAGGATATACAGAATTTCCTTCAGAAAAACAAAGAAATAAACAAAAGCAGGACACTGGCATTGAAACTAGCAGGAAGAACTTTAGATTAGATGGTTGAGATTGGCCTTGCCAACCTGGGGAAAGGAAAAGACCTTAATATTTACTTTGGAAGTAATAGAAAATATATAGAACAGATACATACAGGAGTAGTGGTGAAAATTGTATGAAATTATGCATTTGGAGAGTGGGCAAGAACCAGTGATCAAGGCATGGTAGGTAACAATAAGTTTAATGTTGTTAAAGTGTAATGTGAAGCCATACTCATGCTTTATATGATCTTTTCACACACATACACTCACACACAGAGAATTCACGTAATCCTAAAATAGGATCTTTGCCTGACTCACTATTATCATTTATGAATTAGTTAATTTGGTTTTCTATTGAGATCCTGGAAATATTGAGAGAAGGAAGGGAGGTGGAGGACAAATGTTACTGAGAAGTGTGATGGCTAGAAAAGAAAACTGCCCTACTTTGAAATTCTATCCCTGTGTCTGAGAGAGCTAATAATATTCTGGTATATAAAAACATCCTGAGCACTTCTCCCATGGCTACAAGCGGAAGGGAAAATTTACATTTAAAAGTAAATATAAGTTCTACTGTGGTGGAACACCACAGGGCAACAAGCCATTGGATGATGAAATGGCTTAGACTCTTGTGCCAGTGTTCTGTCTCTGTTCAATTTTCTGCAGGATAAATTTCCTTTGAGAATTCTCCTAAGCCAATGACGCTAAATGGTGTAGCTGGTTCGTAACCACTTTTTTCTTCTCCCCTAAGGAGGTGGAATAGGATGGTAGAAAAGAATGGCATTAGGAAATACAGAGTAAAATCCCTAGCTTGATAGTTACTCCAGTTTTTGTTTCTTTTAATTTCACAAATTAAAAAAAAAAAACTTTTGGACACTTTTAAAGTACATATTTTGCTAAGTTGTTTTGAAAAATTATTTCAGATTGTTAGTGTTCCACAACTGTTATTTACCTTATCTTATGACCCTTTCGCTCTGGTAAGAGACTACTATGAGATATTGAATTGTGTGTGTGTGTGTGTGTGTGTGTGTGTGTGTGTAGAAAAAAAGAAAGAAGAAACTTGTACATATATGTACACATATGCATAAATCAGAAGTTACATATGGATTGCTATAGATTGATATAGCTAGAAATAAATTTATACATTGGAATACATACATATATATATATAAAACACAATATGTTTATATAAAATAGGTTTTTCTTTACCTTTTCTCAAATTAAACTTTGTATTTCACTATTTAGGTGTACATACAATGAGTGTCTTGAAGATAAGGTTTAAGAAAACCTACTGTATCTCTACAGGACATAAGTGTACATTTCAACAATCTAAAGCATAAGAAACCCAGTAATTTCTGGAAGGAGATAAATGACAACTAAAAAGGAAAAAAAATTATGGACATACATCCTCTAAAGATTAATACTTTAAACAGACAGGCTAGTAAATATAACAAGAGACAAAGAAGGCCATTACATCACTAAAGGTCAGTGAAGAGAAGCTCTGCTTTTCTAAAATGAGTCAATGAGCTTGTTGAATGGGTGGCCAGATTAAAGATACATGAGAAAAAAAGAAAATCTATGTATTTTTTTCCATTTCAGCAGTAAGCAGTTATAGAAACTAATTTCTTTTAATTTACTCTATTCAAACTAAAAATATATAATATTTGTAAAAAATCTAGTAAGACCTACAAGAAAATATACAAATTTAGCAGATAACAAAATTTCCAATATAAAAGAAAATATGTGTTGTGTTAGCTGCAGAAGGTAATTTAAAATTGTGAAGATGCCAAATTAATCTAATTTTAAAAATCCCAATCAACATAATATCAGTATTTTTAAGTAAAACCTTGAAAAGTACATGCTAAATATAATATGAAATAAAAAACTGAAAATAATTCAAGAATATTCTGAAAAAATAAAACAAAATGTGTTTTGCAGCATCAGGTGTTAATACCGATTACAGGTCCACTAAATTTATAAGACCATAGTACTGCATATAAAGTAGTCAGTGAATCTTCTTGTCTTCTTGTCTTTATATTATGTTTTCTAGGGAGTTTGCTATGATCAATCTTTTAGGTTACTAATACTCTCTTTAGCTGAGTCTAACATACTTTTAAAAAAATTCTTTTCTTAATTCTTTGAAAAAAATTTTTAACAAACATGTTTCTCATTTCCAGACATCTCATGTGTTTATTAAATGTTTCTCTTAATTACTGACAGGGGCTTAATTTCCAAAATATACAAATAGCTCATACAGCTCAACAACAAAAAAACAAACAGCCCAATCCAAAAATGGGCAGAAGACTTAAAAAGACATTTTTCTGAAAGAAATACAGATGGCCAACAGGCACATGAAAAGATGCTCAACATCACTAATTACACTATTAGAGAAATGCAAATCAAAACTACAATGAGGTATCACCTCACAACAGTCAGAATGACCATCGATAAAAAGTCTACAAATAACAAATGCTGGAGAGGGTGTGGAGAAAAGGGAACCCTCCTACACTGTTGGTGAGAATGTATGTTGGTGCAGCTACTGTGGAAAACAGTATGGAAGTTCTTCAGAAAACTAAAAATAGAATTACCATATGATCCGGCAATCCTACTCCTAGTCTTATATCTGGACAAAACTCTAATCCAAAAGACACATGCACCCCTATGTTCATAGCAGCACTATTCACAATGGCCAAGACATGGAAACAACCTAAATGTCCATCTACAGATGAATGCATAAAGAAGATGTGGTACATATGTACAATGGAATACTGCTCAGCCATAAAAAAGAATGAAATAATGCCATTTGCAGCAACATGGATGGAACTAGAGATTATCATACTAAGTGAAGTAAGTCAGAAAGAGAAAGACAAATACCATATGATATCACTTATATATGGAATTTAAAATATGACACAAATGAACCTATCTATGAAACAGAAACAGAATCATGGACATAGAGAACAGACTGGTAATTTTTATTCTTTTAATTTTTATTTATTTTTATAACCACTCCTCAATTTCTAGTGTTGTCATAGAATGATTCACTTTTAATCTAAAATGGATTTCTGCTGTGTCTCTGTAACATGATGATTCAGTGTATTTTATTAACACTCTGCTCATAATGAGATCAGGTCACATAGAAAATCAGTGTCTATAGTCAGGTTCTCTCTTTTTTTTTTTTTTCTATTTATTCCAATACAATATAAGGAGCTGTTTTTTTTTTTAAAAGGAAAGTAAACCTTGCTCCATAGAATTTGCTCCAAAAATCTATCTATCTGAGACTCTCCTAATGAGATAAACCAGAGATGTCCACAAAGCATTTTTATCTACCTAAGACCCCTCCAGAGCCGAGGTGGGTCATATGGCCTAAGGTGCAGGAACGCTTGCTCTGGAAGCTGGAGCTGTGGTAAAGCTCTCTCTTGTTCTAGGGCCCATTTGAGGGTAGCAGCCTTCCAAGTCACCTGATAAGTGAGTCAGAACAGTACTCCTAAAATCACTGGGTGTGCCTCTAAAACCCAAAGAGGATCCTGAAATTTTGTGGATCTTCTTAACATGTGATGTGCAATAATACCATTTTCACTTTTGCTTTAGAGATAACAAAGTGCCTGGAACCACTGAAACCCAAACATTTTGGGTTGGCAGGACTCTAAACTTCCATAAGGTTTATTTTTTTACCTTCTGGCATGCAATTATCTTATTAGCACATCTATAACACTTGAACGTTTTTGCTCAGCAAGTTTAATTTGCATAGTATCACTAATTTAGAAGGTCAGCATGATATTCTCCCAGTTGTCAAGATGATCAAGATCTCTGTCTATACCTTTGCTAAACAGTGTTGCTATCATCAGGGAATGTGCTGGAAATTTATAATCTCAGGTCCCTCTCCAAAACTACTGAATCAGAATCTGCATTTTGACAACATCTCCAGAGGATTTAAGTGTGCATGAAAATGTAGATGCACTGGGCCATATTATGACGGAACTCAGGAGAATTAACATAAGCTGGAGGCAAGACAGTGAAAGTACGCTGATAAAATTTGGCAGGTAAAAGTGAATTCCTTAAGACTTGCTCTACTGATGGGGGTTGAGAAAAAGCTTTGTAAAATCAATAGCCACTTACCAAGTGCCAGAAACTGTGTTGCTCTGCTCCAGTAAAGATAAAAACCTGATAGAACAATCCATGACTGCTAAAATTATGTTAAGTCAATTGTGGTCTAACCATTATCCATCTGGTTTTTGCAAAGGCCAGAAAAGTGAATTGAGTGGCAATATGATGGAGGTCACAACTTCTATGTGTCACGGTTTCCTAATGACCATGTTGTCTGCCCATTACAATAATTATGTCCCTCTTTCTTCTGATGAATATGCTACCACCTGGCCTCTGTCATTCCAGAATCACATAATCACACTGACGGTAGCAGACAAACCATAGATTCTGGCCTGCATGAGACATTCACCACTGAGCTGTGCTTCCTTCCTGTGCATTCTTTATTATCCCTGTTAAAGGAGTTCCCTTCCCTAACCACTGGGAACAGTTAGATGCTGGATATAGCCAGTTACATATTAATTCATTCTAATGCAGACATCTCTGAATCTCCTGATATCTTTCCTATATATCAATTCAATGAAGTTCCAACACATCATCTAATTTTCTGTATGTGACATTCATGTCCAAATTTCAAGGAGACATCCAACAAACTAGTAAGACCAACTCCAAATGGTCCTGATATAATATTGAGTCCTTTGTTACAAGTGAGCATTCCTATATCAATGAGTTCTCCATGTTTGTTAGTGTTCAGAAAATGGAACAGAAAGTGTGAAGTACTGAATATCAGCAAAAGCTATACCAAGATGGAAGATTTAAGGTATTTTAAAGTTCTTGTGCTTTCAAAAACTGCATTTACAGTTAAGAAAGGATTTTAAACATAAAATAGACAATATTTGATTTTAACAGAGATTATTCTGACTTAGCTGAAGAAAAAATTGAACGAAGCATTACTAGAGACAAATTATAAGGTTATTATAAGTAATCTAGGAAGGTTGGTGGAAATTTGAAATGGGTAGAGTAAAATGAAGATGTTAAAAAAGAACACTAAGAGATCAAATTCATAGGCTGTGATGATTAACTGCAGTGGGGGAAATGCAGAAGACTCAAGATGGTTGCCTAGAATTTGGCTTTGAAATACACACACACACACACACACACACACACACACACACACACACATATATATACATATACACATTTACACTTTATTATTTCATTATTGTCTGACCTTCACTTTTCATTTTGTATTCTTCTATTCTTTAGAAAAAAACTTACAGAAGTTTAAAAAATATAACACAACACAAAAATCATAAACTATAAATAAGTCAAACTAATATTTTCTCTTTTTACAATTCACAATAGCCATAGATAATTTGATCACTGAAATGTCACTCATCTTTTTATAATTTTTTCCGCAGAAATAAAATTGATTTAACAAAATGAGAGGAAAATTGAGCCTAAAACTATTACAACTTAAAAAAAAATTTTTGTCGTATATTTATAAAATGGAATGTTAAACAGCAATGAAAATAAGCGACAACAGCTGCGTTCAACATGAACGAATCCTATAAACATAATAATGATTATAAAAAAGAATTATTAATAAAAATATCTAATTAAATAAGTAAACATGTTTATATAATCGAACATAATTTTAAAAGCAAGCAAATAATAAAAAACTTGTCAACATATTGTGTTTAGATACATATGTACTAAAAGCACACACACAAACACACACAAAGAAATAATAAACAAAATTTCATAATGATAGTTAAATATTGCGGAGGAAGAAAGAAAGATTTTTATAGAGAGACATACGCAGGATTTAACAATGTCTATTTCCTAATTTGGTTAGTAGGTATACTGGAGATTATGACAGTTTTTTATACCTTGTGTATATTTCATATATATTGTCTTGTATGCATCAAATATTTAATAATAAAACATAGAAAAAAGCTAAAGTTCCAGAAGCTAGCTGGAAAAAAAAGCTCTTTGTGTGTGTGTGTGTGTGTGTATGTGTGTGTGTAATATATTCACCTCTATATGTGTATGTACATGATCTTTATATATAAATATAGTTTAATTATATAATTATGATCTCCAAATACTTATGTGTCAATATGATGATTCCTAAGCTTATTCTGAGATTCTTGCAGGCTGGCAAATATTCCCCTCTCCATTCTATTTTAGCGTCTTTCTCTTCATTAAATGCAGCAACATGTAATGAAGAAAAATAGTATTTCAGACTCAGAAATGAAAGGGCACAAAAGCACATATAAAATGAAGCACTCTCCTTTCACTTTCCATGCAGAACCCACTCTTTTCACTCTAGAAAATGAAATATTACATATGTAAAAAAGGTCTCTGCAAAACATCCATTAGCCAGCCATGAATGAACTTTGTATTTAATGCCCATACGCTGGATTTGTTTATTAAGCTGACCTTGGCGTACTTCAGACCAAGAGGCTGTCCATAGGATGTGCTCTCACTTAGCCTGGCTGTGCTCAGAGCAGGAAGCAATGTCTCCCAAGAATAGTCTATAGGAGTAGATTGGCCATCACTAATGTAAAGCCTTCCAGCTGAGCAGCCTCCTCCACGGTGCCAGAGTCTGCAGCAGGATTTCGTTAGTTCCTAATGCGTTAATACTCTGTTAAGGATCTGATTTCTGTTCTGGGCATCTATACTTATTGTTTTTTTTTTTCACAAATGTAGTTAAAAGCTTGTGACTGAAGGGAGTAACAGTTGAGAAATACCACTACATCTTCACTAATAAAAGAACTATTCATGAATAGTTGAAAGACATTATTAATATATTCTGCCACATTTAAATTCTGTCATTGCGATATTTAGATTTCTAATTCTGCATCAAGTCTTCAAACCAAATGTCAAAGGAAATATCCAAACCATTGTTAACTTGGGAGATATGTTTTGTAAAAGAAAACACGTGTATAATGTTTTAAAACTCTTCTTGTTTATTTTTATTAAAAGGACAAGTTACTTAATTTGTTAAATGCATTATAGGTAAACATTATACATATTCCACCCTACATGTGTACTACTATATGTATATATATATAGTTAACTATGTGTATGTGTGTATATATTGGATTAGCCAAAAAGTTCATTCGGATTTTCTCATAGCATCGTGCAGAAAAACCCGAACGAACTTTTTGGCCAATCCAATATAATCATTTTATAGCTTTTATAAAACACTTTTTATGGAAATAGTGTTTTAATTCCCTAAATAGACCTCAACTTATTCACTTTTTTCATAATTAAATCTGAAGCTGGTACTGAAAGCTTCTGAGGAAATCTTAAGGAAATTATAAAGGAATTAAGAGGATGCATTAGAGAGAGATGAAGCAATATATTATATATATCATTAAGAAATCCCCTAGGAAAGAAAGTATTCATATATCAACATTTCTAAGTGAAACCCAGTGTCTACCAAAGCCAGACTCCTGTGTTGGGCATATAACAGGCCTATAGATATAATCTGAATATCAACCCTGACCTGAGAATAGAAAGAGATGAGTGAAGGTTAGTGGATACGTGGAAAGGGTAAAGCTGAAAGGATAATTCCAGTGCAGTGGGAACAATTGTGAAAATCAATCCCAGCTTGGTATACATGGTATTATACTTTTTCTGACTGCTTATCCTGTTAGAATGTTCAAACACAGAATGGGTTTAAGGACATTTCAAAGGCATGGGCAACATTTATTTATTGTTTGTTTGTTACATTAATGTGACCCATCTGCTTTCTCAAAATATTAGAGCAGGCCATAGTTGAAGACACTTCAAACTGTCTGATGACCTCACAATTTCATTTGCCTGCTTTCACAGAATGACATAAAAAAGGATAGAGAAATAAAGGAATCAACAAAGATTTATCTGCACAATTGAGGAAATAAGAAAATATGTAGAACATCTAATGTTTGATCAGTTAAATATCAGCTTATTAATCATTTTAGCCCAGTATACTTTGTCACTCTTTTAGCAGATTATCATCTATGTAATATATCATACTTTCTATCACTTGCAATCCAATTTATAATATCTGCATCATTTGATATAAGAACTAAGATATAATTCAAAATTATTTATCACTTAATATTTTGCCACCTGATTGTTGAGCATATGATATTCAATTATATTAAAAAGCAAAACAGAACAATACATATTTTTATGCATAAAATTTGTGCCCATCTTTGGCAATAGTTTTAGAGAATCCAATAAGTGACAATGTCTAATAAGAAAGCATATTTTCCTTGCATATTTTCAGGCTAGTATTTTATTCCACTATCTCTTCTAAATAGTTTCGTATGTTTCTGAGCAAGTAACAGATAAATCTAACTAAAATTGGTTTACGCTAATGATAGATTCATTATCTCCTTTAACTGAAAAGCCCAAGGATATGCAGCTTCAGGTATAACTTGATAAAGATGTAAATGACATCTTAGAACATATTTTTTCTCTGCTGTCTGCTGTGGTGTCTCCATTCTCAGATGTCTACAAATAATTTTCAGAGGGCTATGAAAATTCCAGAGGCATACTCTTCTAGGATCAAGTTAAGCAGAAAAGAGACAACATGCTTTCCTGAGAGTTCAAACATCTTATCACTGGTCGTGGTGGCTCTGACCACTATTAAGTGGGTCATGTGTTCATCCCATGCTTTAAGCGGTCACAGGGTGGGAGTGCTTCTCCTGAAGCACTTAGAGTAAGAGAGGGAGAGTTTCTGGAAAGCAAGAGCAGTGTACTATAAATAACAAGATTGTGTGTGGCTGATTGGTGGAAAAATAACAAACAAGAAATACCCACTACAACTCCTATGCCCCACATGTATTCCCACGTTCAAGGAAAAATATGTTAGAATGCAGAGAATATTAGGCTTCAGTGTTAGGGGATGCAGAGCAATCTCCAGAATGATTTTGGTATTGTACTGAGAACTATTATATTCACATGGCTGCTTTTCATGAAAACAATTTATTTTCTCTCTGTGTATGTGTGGTGGGGGGGGTGGCTTAGTAAAGCAGTTTACAATTTACAGGGACTTGGGTGTGGCTAGAATTGCTACTGGGGAGCAATCTGTGCTACAGCAAGAAAAAGAAAGATGGAGCTAATAGGTTGGCAGAAAGCTATGCAGTTCAGGATATAAACTTTACCACCATCTCTAGATCTTTAGTAAAGTTGCCAATTCTCAAATTTTGAACAGTCATCGTTATTTTATTTTGAAAGTTACTATAGGCTTTGGACCTGGATCAAGAGGAGTTGATACCAAGGAGCGTGATTAACCAGCTGAAGCCTGCTGTCTGAGTAAAGCCTGAGCACTTTAGCCAGTTGAATTCAGAAGTTGCAGGGACAGCTTTTGATTAAAAGAAGTTTATGGGTTTGGGGATTTGACCCATGTTCCCTTTATGGCTGAGGATAGTATTGTTTAAAGGTACTTTTCTCAGTTAAGTGAAGTGAGTATTGGGAACCAGTAAACGTCCAATATTGTGTGTCCAAACACTGCCATAATGGCAAGCATTTTAGCTTTAAAAAGAAACTTGAAGATGAATCCAAGACTTTGTAAATCACGAGGTGTGTCACCTTGCACACATTATTTAACCTACTTCATCTCATTTTCCCAAATGAAAAAATTGGTCCGTTTTAACTTTGACAAGGCAGTTTTGGCCCCAATCATAACTGTTCCTCTCGAACTACTTATCAATTATTCTACTAAGATAGCTTTCTACTTGAAAAGCATATGTAGGGACTTAAATAAATAAATATAACCTACTGGCTTCATTGCCTAGAATTTAATAAGCCCTCAGTAATTATAAACCATTTTTTCTTTATAGATAAAAATTGCAGAAAAATGTTCATCTACATACATTATTTATTATTTGACCACACACACACACAAATCACAGAATAAACAGATGTATAAATAAGACATTCTGCCCTCAAGTGAATTTAGTAAAGTAATATCTAGGCAATCAGAAATGGACAAAAAGATAGAAAAGAAAAAATATGTATTTTACTATTCATAATTTCACTAATAATACCACTTTTGTAGAATTTCTGGCACTTATCAATTGCATTTCATTTTAATATATTTTTTGTTGTTGAATGGAAACCTTAAATGTGTATATGTATAGTCAAGTCTATCACTATCTTAACATACATCATCTTTTGAAATTATATTCTATTTCAGTTATATGTATAATAAAATATTTATTCATGTATTCTCAGGGTACTTTATTACTTAGGGTTTTATTTTTACTCTGAAAATATTTAAAAATACAGAATAGTATGACTTGTTGTTTTCTTAATTGTGAATTTTATAATGATTTCAAACTTTTTTCTCATTTTATAATACTTTCTCAGAGAAAATTATACTTTGATTCATCAAGATCAATTTACATGCAATTGCATGCAATTTATCACATATTCTCTATTAAGTAATATAATGTGTAATAATATTATTTTAGCTGCTTTCCTTTCCCAGGAAAAGAGGAAGTCTCATAATCACCAATTTATGTATCAAATGGCAAATGAAAAGAAGAATCGTCAAATGCATAGTCCACACAATGGGTAGAGAAAATTCAATTTCAATTTTATGGGATATAGAGCAATGGCAAGGATTTTTTCAATAACACTGAGTATTATTAGCAACTTTACAACAGATAACTACGGGAAGAATCAAAGGACTTTTTTTTAATACTGAATAGCCCCCAAATCCTCTCGAACATTAAGGCTTCTTTCTAAGGGAATATTTTGCACAAAATATACATTTCCAAAAACTGATCTCTAACTGTCCATTTGAAAAAAAATCAGATTAGCCTAAACTATCGACCAGAGTGTAATTACTTAAGAGATAATAGAGTTCTCAAATGTTAAAATAATGACATTTAGCTACTCAGTTTAGAAACACTTTCATAAACATTGTTCATTCATATTCATTCAACTAATATTATTTCAGAGCATAATATGAGTAAGGTAAAGTTCTAGGTGCTAAATAAGAAATTGGTAAGTCATTGTTCATTCCTCAAGGATAGATGACTTTTGGGGAGGTGCTATAGAAAGGGAAACAGGCAGCACGAAAATTTCAATGCAATGTATTAAGTGCATTGGGCAATAAGAGCAGTTATTAAGCTTGAGCTTCAGACAATGGCAAGACATTAGCTTTCCTGTACATTTTATACTTTAGTTCATTTCTACTATGTTTGGGAGAATCTCTTTTTTTAAAAAATTTTTATTGGAGTATAGTTGATTTACAATGTTGTGTTAGTTTCTGCTGTACAGCAAAGTGAATCAGTTATACTTGTACATACATCCACTCTGTTTTAGATTATTTTCCCATATAGGCCATTACAGAGTATTGAGGAGAGTTCCCTGTGCTATACAGTAGGTCCTTATTAGTTATCTATTTTATATATAGTAGTGTGTTTATGTCAATCTCAATCTTGTTCGGGAGAATCTTCAAGTTTCTGGAAGGTCTGGGGGTTTCTGGAAACTATTCTGTATCCTGACGGTTTGGTGGATTTATGATTCTATGCATATGTCAAAACTTATAGATTTGTAATTCATAAAGATAGAATTTTACTGTATATAGATTTTTTAAAAATCCAGATATTGAAGGAAACTAAAATGGAATACAAACTGTCACTGTCTTATAATTCTGCAATTATAACAACACTGAAGGAAGTGAGGACATAAAAATCTAACCCAAGATGAGTCTGAAAATAATATTTTGAATCCATAATATAACACAAAAAACAAAGAAGACTATACAAAGGCTTATCTTCTGAGAGAGTCTAGTATAAACTCATCTTAGATATTGGGTTCTAAATGATTCCCTCAAGTAAAATAAACCAGGGCTCCTTATTGAAGCAGTTAATTCTAGGGCTCAGAGAGGAAAAATTCACAATGATCCTAAGGAAGTGCACAATCAAGGATAGGCGCATGCCAAAGTTCTCAAGAACCTCCAATGGCCAAAGTTGGAACAATTTATCAAAAATAGCAGAATAATGGGTACATTGGTTTACGACCCATAAAAAATATAATAATGAGTCCATTCTAATATAATAATAGAATAAATAAATGGGAGAGAAGGGACAGCTCTTCCCTACCAAAGAACTTAAATTATTACATGTAGAATGAATGAGGGAGATAAAAATGTGCCCTAAGAATACCAGCGTAATGACTGTTTATATAATATTATAATTTTATTATAATATTATAATGCAAATTTTAGTGGTCAAAATTTTGAGAAAAATGAGAATATTTGCTGGCCACAAACTATCTCCCTCAAGATATATATTAACTAGTGTAGAAAATAGTTTACAGTGAAGAAACCTGGCAGAGACCATCTTAATCAGTAACTGAGGTTACCATTACCTGTAGTAAGACACCTTGACATCATAAAACCTCAAAATAAGACACTGAGAGGGCACATCACCTGTGTGGTATGCTTGACAAAAACGCAAAACCACTATGCACATGAGAAAACATCAGGCAAACCTAAATAGAGGGACAGGGATGTTCCGTAAAAATAACTGACAAGTACACTTGCAAAGTGTCAAAGTCATGAAAGATAGATGCTGAGGAACTGTCACAGACTGGGCGAGACAAAGGCAACATGGCAGCTAAATGCAATGTGAAATCCTGGAACCGATGCTAGAAAATAAAAGGAACATTAATGGAATAACGTAAAATCCAAGTAAAGTCTATAGCTTAGTTAATAGACTTGTACCAATGTTAATTTCTTAGTTTTGATAATTGCACTATGAGTGTACAAGATGTTAACAAAGGGGGAAGGTGAGTAAAGGGCATATTTGAAATCTCTGTATTATTTTTACAACTTTTGTAAATCTAAAAGTATTTCAAAATAAAAAGTTAGAAAGCATACTTTAGCATTACTATGAATATCAATATTTGCATTTAGGAGGCAATTATATGAATATGTGGTATAAATATATATATATATTATCATCAGTATTTCAATTATATGTATTTGTATATATAACTAATAAATTTGTGTATATAAAATAATAGTGTCTGTACCAGGAAAGATGGCAGAGAAGAATGGATTTATGGGTATTTAAAAGGCAAAAATGATGAGGCTTGTTGATCTAAGTGATATCAAGTAAAGGGTTGAATAATATTATAATTTTCAGATCAGGCTTCAGCAAATAGATAGATGCCAATGATATTAGTAATTATAGGTGAAACTATACTAACTACATCTTAAGAAAAGAAAATGAGGTCAATACTAGAGATGTTTTATTCCAGGTACATGTGGGACATCTAAATATACTAGAAAAAGCTAGAAGTTCAGGTCTGAACAAAACCACAGTAAAAGTAACACAGGAATAAGGTTGAGAGAGACTTACCATCCTCACACAACTAGAAAGTATTGAAACCAAGTTCTTCTTTCTGCTAGTTTTGTGGTTGTTACTAAATAATTTCCTACAGAATACGGTACTAAACAAAAATGTAAATTAATAAGTTTTTCACTGATGAGCTGTTCATCTATCATCAATAGAATCACTGTAGGAATATGCCCAAAATATACAGAATAAGATTTGCAGAGTAAAGTACATGGTTATTATAGTCCTGCTAGACCCAAAGAACCAATAATACATAGTTGAAAATAAAAGTCCAATGAAATGATCAAAAAATTAGAACATACAGTTTCTTTAAACTTTATTTTTTTTTTTCTGAAAAACTACAGTTATTAGCAAACAGGAGTAAAAACATCACACAGCCTGTTTGTGTAAACGTGGGGCAGCTCTCTGTCCTCAGGAGACATTGATGGCTTCTTGTAGGAAAGGTTTACTCAAGCACATCAGGCAGTATTCTGACTGCAGGACCAGACAGCCCTATGTGGCATCAGGCAACAGACCCATGAAGTGGTGATCCGGATCCTGCAGTCCAGTATACACGCAGTGCTGCTTGTAAGATGTGAGGCTCTGGGACCTACTCTCTTGTGACACTGTGTTCACCCGGGGCAGTAGTGGCTCAATAGCCTCATATTCTAAAAACTCATTTCACCAGTGACAAAATTACTTATGAAAGCCATTTATACTAATTACCTAACTCTTGCATGTATATTTCTTTTTTCTCCAGCTTTATCTAAGTATAATTGACCAATAAAATTGTATATATTTAAAGTGTACAACATGGTGATTTCATATACATTCACTTTGTGAAATGGTTACCACATCAGGTTAATTAACACATCCATCACCTCATTTAGTTAACTCTTTTTTTGGTGATGAGAACACTCAAGATCTATTTTCTTAGCAAATTTCAAGTATACAATATGGTATTATTAACTAGAGTCACCATGCTGCACATGAGATCACCAGAACTCATTTACTGCATGCATGAAGACTTTTGTCTGGCATCCCCCTAGCTTCCTCACCTCTCAGCCCCTGGTAAACACCATTCTACTCTCTGTTTCTTTAACTTTTTTTTTTTAATTCCACATATAAGTGATGTAATATAGTACTTGTCTTTCTTTATCTGGCTAATTTCACTTAGCATATACCCTCCAGTTTGACCCATGTTGTTGTTAATGGCAGGATTTAGAGCTTTCGTATGGTGGAATAATATTCCATTGTACTCTAAGGTATTGCCACAATCAAAATAAAAGAAAGATATATAGTAATAGTGTAATCTAAGTCATTGTTAAAAATTTGGGAATGTTTGAAGATATAATCTTAGTGAACCCTTTAAGACGTGTCCATTTTAGTGAAACTCTTTCAACATGGCCGGTTGTATTGCTAACAAACCTCATGAAAGCCCAGACCTCCGGTGTATATTTCTCTTTTGTTTAAAAGTGTAGTATACTATTATGACACTATGTGTTGTTAAAATCCAGACATACCATTTGAACTTTTTTTTTTTTCGGTACGCGGGCCTCTCACTGTTGTGGCCTCTCCCGTTGCACAGCACAGGCTCCGGACGCGCAGGCTCAGCGGCCATGGTTCACAGGCCCAGCCCCTCCGCAGCATGTGGGATCTTCCCGGACCGGGGTACGAACCCGTGTCCCCTACATTGGTAGGCGGACTCTCAACCACTACGCCACCAGGGAAGTCCCCATTCGGACTTTTAATCCTGTCTTTGAGTTCCAATCATGCCATTAAAAAAAAAAAAAATCAATGTAGTCTAAAAAAGTGTTCATTGTTAACTCTCAATAGCTCTTCATCAAAGAATTAAGATCACTGACTTTAGAATTAGACAAATGTGTCTCATTTTCACAATGTGTTCTCATTTCCTTATAACTATGTACCCACGTGGTACATTTTTCTACTTTGATTGAAATATGGATATAATAAATGTTTTACTTCCCCCTGAACTTTCTATTAAAAAAATGACATTCAAAATTAATTAATGTAATATACCACATCAATAGAATAAAGGACAAAAAAGTCACAGGAACATTGCAATAGACACAGAAAAAGGATTTTACAAAATGTAATGCCCTTTCATAATAAAAACACTCAATGAGCTAGGAGTAGAAGGGAACTTCCCCAATCTGATAAAAAGCAGCATAAAAACCCCACAGCTAACATTGTATTTAATGGTGAAAGACAGTAATTTTCCCTTAAAATCAGGACTAAGACAAGGATGTCCCCTCTCACCATTCTATTCAACATTGTTCTGGAGGTTCTACTCAGGGTGATTAGGCAAGAGTGAAATAAATGGCATCCTAATTGGAAAAGAAGAAATAAAATTGCATTTGAAGATAACATGATTGTGTACAGACAATCCTGAGGAATCCACAAAAAAATTATTAAAGCTAATAAATGAGTTCATCAAGGTTGCAGAATACATATTCAATATATAAAGGAAAGGTATTCTGTATTCACTGATTAAAGACAATATTGTGAAGATGACAATACTCCACAAATTAATATACAGGTTCAATGCAATCTCATCAAACTCTTAGCTGATTTCTTTACAGAAACTGACAAGCTAACACTCAAATTTAAATGGAAACTCAAGGGATCCAGAATAGCCAAAACAATCTTGAAAAAGGAGAACAATGAACACTTCTAAACTTACTATAAAGCTACAGTAATAAAGACAGTGTGCAACTGGCATAAGGATAAACATACCGAACAATGGAATAAGATTGTGTGTTCAGAAATAAACCTTTATATTTTTGGTTAATTAGTTTTCAACAAAGTTTCCATGACAGTTAAATGGGAGAAGGATAGCTTCTTCAACAATGTTTCTGGGAGAACTGAATAACCACATGAAAATAAGGAAGTTGGACACCTATCTCATACCACATGCAAAAATTAACTCAGTATGTATAAAAGACTCAAATGTAAGAGGTTAACTGTAATAGATTTAGAAGAAAAGATGGGGAGAGGTTGTAAATCTTTATGATCATGGATCTGGTATTGGTTTCTTATATATGACACTAAAAGTATAGGAAAAAAAAAGGAAAAAAGAGAGAAAATGAACATTATCAGAATTTTAAAATATTTGTTCTTCTAATAAAAACATCAAAGAGTCAAAAAATAATCCCCAAAGTGGGTAAATATTTTTACAAATCATATATTTTATAAAAGATTTATATCTAGACTATATAAAGAACCATTACAATTCAATAATAAAGAGGGATGAAGAAGACTTAGAAACCTGCTCAGGAACTGTAGATACCATGATGTTACTTAGAAAATGATGGGAATACCCTTGGAAGTCTGCCTAGTGAGATTGGGTCAAATCACAAGCAACTGGATAGTATAAGTAGTTAGGACCCTTTGAAGATTTGTGTTTTAGAAGAAACACCATGGCATTAGGGTAGAGGCTGATTTGAAAAGAAAGAAGCAAGAAGATCATTTTAAAAGTGATTACCACAGTACTAACAAGAGATGGTAAACACTGAAAGAGCAGCAAAAACATAGCTTTGTCTTTAAATGTGTGGTTAGCTGTTCAATGATGTGATTGTGAGCGTGTGTGTGTGTGTGTGTGTGTGTGTGTTTCCATGATCATTTGCTGCTGACATATATCTAAGATCATAGAAAAGTATTTGTGAATATCAAAATGTTAATTATTTAGATTGCATTTATGACATATACAATCTGTAAATTAAATTTGAGAAGTCATAATAAAAATCTTTATGGATTAGTAAGAAGCAAGTGGACAAAGACACTCTGATTTTAGATGCTGAAGCAAACATGATGATTACTAACACTGATGAGAATATAAGTGATTCTAAACTAACTTAAATCTCTTATCTCAATTAAGAAGTAAATTTCCCCCTCACCACCAGAAGGACTTCAGGTTGCAAGGTGAAGTTTTGTGAACTGTAGAAAACCTTGTGAAGATAAACGAAAACGATCACATAGAAACGTAACTTAAAGTTTTAGTTATTGGTTGCCTGATTTATAACCTGCTATATGTATTCCTATACCTCCTTTTATAACACATGACTGTGAATAGAACACCTAGTATGCGTTTCTAAAACATCTGCCACGTTTTAATTAAATTACCTCCTTGTAAATACTTTAAGATTCTATTATAGGCTAACTTAGAACACAAATGCAGTGGTTTTTTTGTTGTTGTTTGTTTTTTGCAAAAGGAAAACAGTGCCACCTGAAGTTAACTATCACCGGTAATACATGTAGAAGTTTACATAATCACTCAAAAAATTTTGATCTTTCAAAAGATTTTTCTTAGGATAATTCTATGATTAAATTACAATTTGAGATTTATACAAAAGGAAAATAAAACCTATATACATTTGAAATCATAGTTATTAAAATAACTTTTCTGACATTTTCTTTAAGACTTCCATTTAATTTTTAACTTATTTATATTTGCATTAGGTACCTTTGCATCCCTTGTTGCACTAACATACAGGTGCTTAATAAACACTTAATGGTTTGAACTCTCCTACATAATGTAGCTATGAGAAAAATATTTAAATTTTAAATATAGATGAAAGAATACAATGAAGGAAATGAGGGAATACATATTTAGCTGCTCATTTTAAAGTTGTAAAGATAATGCATAATTATTAGAGAAGATTGGAAAAATTCCAGAGTAGAGGGAAAAATAAATAGTATCATCAGCCAGAAATAATCTTAAAAAAAAAAAAAAGACTATTTCCTTAGAAGGTTTTTGTAGATGTAGTTTATACTGTTTGTTTTATGAACATATTTTTTTAATTTTAAAATTGATTTTCTATTTTTATCTAACCTTCCTAAATATTTACATTTTATTTTAAAATCTCGAAACATTTAGTGATTTAATTATGTTTCTTCAAATGGAAGAGTGTCATTTACTTAACCAATTCTCTATTTTTGGATATTTAGGATGTACTGCATCTTAATATATTACAAAATTATAAATAATGCTATGATGTTTATCTTTGCCATATATTATTTTAGCAATATACTTTTAGATATGCTAGAAGGAAAGAATTCTTTTAACACCATAAAGTTGTTGATGTTCTATAACTTTCCCACTTGTAACTTTTATTTCACTTGATATTTTAAAAGAATAATTTCAATAAAAAGACACCCGTATTTTAATATTGAGAAATCCAGAGCCTCAAAATTATCATTAGTTATAGAAGTCTAAATTAGACCCCAGACCTTTATGTGTTAATTCAATACTATCCTGTTATGTGTTAAAATATATTATAAAAAAATTACATCTCTGCTTTTGTATGTACCCATGTGACTGAATACTATTTTTAAATTTTTTAATAGAAATTAGTTTTATGGTCTCCTTTTAAATGTAATTTAATTCCCTGTCCTTTCTCTAACATAGTTAATAGATTTAAATTAGAAAATGAGAAACATAAATGCCTACTAGTGTTAGATTAAGGGGATATGGATAATCAATTTTCCTAGAACCACCCTTTTGCCATGGAATTTATAAAATAATATTTATTGAATTATAACTTACATACAGGAGCATGCACAGATCATAAATATATAGCGTGATGAATTTTCACAAAGTGAGCATATGTATATTTAGCTAAAAGATGCTCCAACAGAACATATTCGCTCCCCAGTGCATCCTCCCATCTCCCCATTTAGGCTTTCCTTCCGTTGCTACACTACCCTTTCCCTCCACCCACTAACTCCCAACAAAGGTAACCACTCTTGCGACTTTTAACACCACAGATAGACAGTTTATAAGTGGCATTCTACAATTTGTACATTTATGTGTCTGGCTTCTTTCACTAAAAATATGAGCTATTTATCCATGTTGGTGCACGTAGCTGTACATATCGTTCATTATCATTGGTCTCTAAGATTCCATTGTTTCAATATGCCACATGTTATATATGCCACAGGCTAGGGAAACTATGACTCGTAGGCCAAACCTGGCCAGCCATCTGTTTTTTGTTTTTTGTTTTTTTCAGCCATCTGTTTTTGTCACTGAATTTTTATTGAAATACAGTCATGCCCATTTATTTATGTATTTTCCGTGGTGACTTTCACACTACAATGGCACAGCTGAGAAGTTGTGACAGAGACCATATGTCCTATATATGTCCTAAATTATCTTCTATCTGGCCTCTTACAAGAAAGATTTGCTGAGCCCTGGTATATGCTTCATATGATGGACATTTGGTTCGTTTCTAGCTTAGAATTTTCAAGAGTAGTACTTCTATGAACATTATTAAAGATGTATTTTGGTAAATATATGAATACATTTTTATAGTGTTTATATCAAGGAGTAGACTTAGTTCAGCAGTTCTGGATATGTTTACTTTCAGATGATATTGGTAAAGAGTTTTCTAAAATGAGTTTACTAATTTACAGAAGTGTTCCAATTAATCCACATCTGTATCCAGGCTAAAACTTGGTATTATTTTAGCGATTCCACTGAATGTGTAACAGTGTCACATTGTGATTTTAATTTCCATTTCCTTAATAACTAAAGAAGTTGAGCATCTTTCAATATGTTTATTGGCCATTTGGTTATTTTCCTTGACAAATTGCCTATTCGAGTCTTTTATCTGTTTCCCTGATGGGTTGTCTTCCTTTTCTCTGTTGTATGTAATGTATATATAGAAATATATAGTGGACATGAAACATTTGCAGATATGTTTACTGTAAAGTATTTTTCCGACACTGGTGGTTTGCCTTTCCACTCCCTGAATAATGACTTTTAGAAGAGCAGAAGTGTTAACTTTAATGTGGTCTTATTTATTCATCTTTTTTTCTTAAACATTTAGAAATGTTGCCACTTTTGAGACACTTTTGACTATTCCAATTCTGAAGATTTTTCTTTCTTTCTTTCTTTCTTTTTTTTTTTAAGACTCACTATGTTACCTACACATGTAGATCCTGTATGTTCCTGAAATTGACTTCATTGTGCTGTGTGAGATACTCTAGTCTTTTTTTTTCAGTATAAATATTCAATTTATCCTACAACGTTTATTGAAAACACAGTTTTTCCCCCACTTACTGCAATGTTATCTTTACCACACTTGATTTTAATGTCTTTTCTGTCACATATTAATTTTCCTTGTATCTTTGCTTCTATTTTCAGGTTATCTATCACATTGTTGTTGTTAATCCGTGCTAGTATGATAACTTCCAAAGTCTCAGTATCTGATGTAATTCCTCAAAATTGTCTTACATTTTTTCTTTACAAAGATAGTAATGCTCACCAATATTCCACATGCTATCTTTTATTTATCTACCTCTTTGAAGTTAGGCGGAGATGTGATTAGTACTGTTAAACTGGTTATAAGCAAGTGTGACTTCTGGGCCAAAGTATTAAAAAGGAAACGAAAATGTCCCATGCACTCTCTTTACCTCTAACGCTGAGAAGTCCCATTGCTGAGCTAGAGAAAGAATAAGATGAAAAAAACCTAGATTCCTAAGTCACCAAAGGCAATTCCCTTAGAGGATCACCAAAACCACAAGAGACTGCATTCACAAGAAAATCTGAGGGGAGGACACACCACTGAGATTTGTAGGAGGTTTGCTATTTTAGCATAATCCTATATTATTCTGACTAATTCAACTGTCCTTAGTAGAGTTTTTATTTCTAAGAGAGAGAGCATCACTATCTATTGAAGTCTAATTACATGCAAGTGAAAGATATAGATGCTTTATTTATTACAATAGCCAGTTAGATGGATTATGTTGCCATCGTGCTTAAAAAAACAATCTGGATAAGTAAAGGAATGTGTACATCAGGAACAAAAGTACTCTGCATATCATATCTCTTAAAGGGGTAGCAACATTTATTTCACATAGATGTAGAGCCATTTACTTTTTCTGAACCTGAATTTTAGCACTATAAGAATCCACCTCCATTTTGTGACCCTTTTACTATTATGAGCTAAAAAATATCAAACAAAACCTTAGGAGATGCTATTTTTTGTTAGATTCCCCCTCTCCCGCCCCCATAACATAGGTGTCAAGCAATTCACTAACTGGATCTCAACACAGAATAAGAGTTTTTCAGCAAGATTTTTTTTTTTTTTTTTTTTTTTTTTTTCCCGGTACGCGGGCCTCTCACTGTTGTGGCCTCTCCCGTTGCGGAGCACAGGCTCCGGACGCACAGGCTCAGTGGCCATGGCTCACGGGCCTAGCCGCTCCGCGGCATGTGGGATCTTCCTGGACCGGGGCACGAACCCGTGTCCCCTGCATCGGCAGGCGGACTCCTAACCACTGCGCCACCAAGGAAGCCCTCAGCAAGATTTTATAACATCAATTTTCGTGGTCTTCACGTCCCACTTTTACTTCATCCATCTCTCCTAGAAGGACACTATAAATTTCTACACTTTTCCTGTCTTATCCCTGCTCATAACCTTCTAGGAACAGTATTAGATATTTCTGTGGCTGTCTTCCCCATGTATTTTTGTCTTCTTTCCTACATGAAATATTTCTTGAAGGTAAGCTATGGACTTCGGGTGATTATAAGGTGTCAGTGTAAGTTTACCAACTGTAACAAATAAACCACTCTGGTGGGGATGTTGATAATGGGGGGGATGGTTACGCATGTGTGGGGACATGGGTATATGAAGAATCCTTGCACTTCCCTTTCAGTTTTGCTATCAATCTAAAATAGCTCTAAAGACACTGAATAGGCACATCTTATAATCATATAATTGACTTAGAAACCATTAGAAATGAATGCTTTGGCAGTCCAAGTTGGATATAATAAAGATCTAAATTATGTTCATCATACAGACAAAAAATAAAAATCACCATTTCTATCTACATTGGGTACAGCAGCAGAAATTTTCCCCAAGTAAATAAATTCTTGTCCTTAATATAATTGTAATATAATTTAGTTAATGTGTTATTAAAGTAATTTTGTAAAACAACCCACATATGACTAGAATTTCAAATTCATCCTTTGTTAAGGAAACACCATTTAGTAGGAGACAAAACAGATTTACCTATCTTCTGAGATCTTTTAATTAATGCCAGGTCTCTCTGTGATTATTATTATTATTATTACCCCAATTATTTATTCCAAGACAAGACACTGGAGTATGGAATGGTGTTCACCAAATGATTTTGCCTTGTCATCCCCAAATGAATCTTCAGTTCAATACAGATCTTGCCAACCAATATGGCACAGTTTCTATTACGAATGAGATAATCAGGTGCCTGTAGTTCCACGTACTGTAGCTGACATCATATTTCTTAAGAAAAAACACAATCTCAAGAATCAGCTTGAGCCAAGTCATAACTTAACAAGAACAATTTCACTGTTACTATAGAAGCCAACACAGAGACGCATCATTTTTTTGTGCTTTCTTCCTTCTCATTCCAAATCTTCAGAGCCTTTGGACAAAAAAATAATCACAAACTAATTCCCATCCACCACTGTTATAAAGTCTGGTGGTGAGTGACAAGGACACTGAGTTGGCTTGACCACTGATCCACACCTCACACTGGGACAATATACCAAGTGCAGGCACTGAAATTCACAGATAAGAAGAAAGCAGACTTTCTTGGGATGAGCTATATAAAGAAGCCCCCAAAGTAAGAACCCAACTTATGTTACACCCAAACTACTGGCAAAGCAAACGCAATTACCTCATTCCAAACCAAGTATGTATTATATTTAAGGGATAAAAGCATTAAGGTATTTTAAAATTAAGAGTTCAGTAAAATAAGCTTTTAGGAAAAATAATTTTATGACTTATAAGACCTAGTCATCAATAATTGTTTACCTCCTATAGTTATTTAGGGAGAAAACACAAGAATAACTCGGCACAGCCAAAAAGATGAAACCAGACACTTTAGAAAACTAAGTTGTCTCACACATGAGGGAAATAAAAAAAGATAAAAGAAAAATATTTTGATAAATTTTTCTTTATAGATTATTTGATACACACACATATATACTCCTCTCCTTGTACTGGGAACAAAACACATTAAAAAAGTTAACTTATTAGTCACGTGGTGAATATTCTATTTGGATTCAGATGTCTTTCTAGGACCTCTTTAGCTGAGCTCATTTGAACTAAACATCACCTACTTTTGTCCCAATTATATACTTTCCTCATGTAAATACAGATACATATGAATGGTTTGTGCCAACTTTTTCTTCTAGGATCCTTATACTGTAATAACATGTACTAGGGCTCTTACAGTTATACTTGCAAGTTAGTGTAAAGAAGAAAGCAATGCAAGAAAGCTTAAGTATCTCTTTCAGATCATCTGATCATATATTCATTAGAGATACATTTGAGGACACCATCAAAGTCTTGCTGTAGTTTAAAAATATATATGAGGAGAATCACGGAAAGCTTCCAGGTTAGGGTGTCTATAGCCCAGAGTCTCAGACTGCCTGACTGGGTGTGCTGAGCAATCCAGTTTGATTTACCCAACACTTATTGAGTGCTAAAAAACATGAAAAGCATATAATCATTATCATGGAGATATTAGGTAGAAGGAAATAAATCCTATCATGAAATGTTAGGAAATTCTATTAAAGTCAAAAGGATATTAAGTGTTATTGTGGTATCAGAGATGGCTTCAGAGCTGTAGTATTTTCAGGGAGCTTAAAGTATAAGCCAGAATTTGATGGAAAAGAAAAGCAGAAGAAAATTTCAGGTAAGGGAATAGCCTGAACAACAGAGTACATGTAATACTAAATGATGCTACTAAAATTAAACTCAATAAAGACTTTCCCAGCTCCAAATTATTATATATCAGTTTTCATTATTTCTGATCTCACATTATTATGAATATTAGTAACTCAAATGTGTTTTTCATACTTTCTTTCAAGGGAAACTTTTTTTTTTTTTTTTTTTGCAGTACGCGGGCCTCTCACTGTTGCGGCCTCTGCCATTGCGGAGCACAGGCTCCGGACGCGCAGGCTCAGTGGCCATGGCTCACGGGCCCAGCCGCTCCGCGGCATGTGGGACCTTCCCGGATCGGGGCACGAACCCGTGTACCCTGCATGGGCAGGCGGACTCTCAACCACTGCGCCACCAGGGAAGACCAAGGGGAATTAATTTTGGTCCAGAGTTCCACGACCTAAGTTTTACCACTGGTTCAGGTCTGCTTCATAAAATTTACATTTCTTTTCTGCTTACTAATCTGAGGATATTTTAAAAATATTTTGTAAATTAAACACTTGATTTTTGGTCTGTGCTTATTTCAAAATTGTCAGCAGTCTTCCCTTCTTTTATCCCCTCCTGCTCTGCTCTTCAATAATGAAACATCGCACATTGTTATTTCAATAGATACAAAATGCAAATCTCAAATATAAGCCACATCTTTTAGAAATGTTAAACATTATACATTGTATAGCAACTGATATATTTGTTAAAATTTGTTAAATTTCAGTCATAAACTTAACATTTGTGATTATAGTTATTCAGAAAATATTAATATAGATATATTGATACATGGTTTATCATAAATGTCATAAGGAAAATTCATTTTAAAGATATAAAAAACATTAATATCAATAACAGTTTTTAACATATGGCAATTTTTATGTATATATTATTATTAACTATACCTTTATAATTTGTAATTTAGGAATACGTATATCTTGACTGATTCCTTATTATGAAGGAAAAAACTAAACCGCTTGGTTTGAAATCTCCAGCCTCTCATAATTAAACCTCAAATACTTTTCCAAGATATCCCTCAATTTTATTTGCATGAGTTCCCTGATACTTTTGAAAAGCCCTATGGGACCTTTAATTATCCAGCCACTACCAGAAAAACATCATTAATTAATCCTTTTCACCTTTCCAACTACTCTCAAATAGATTATAAAATCCAGCAAAAGTGCCATTTTCTTCTTTGTAATCTTTCAAGACTAACTCATCTTTTCTGATCCAACATCTTCTGTGATTTCCACTGTCTTTCTACTGACATGTAACATGCTCATGCAAAATGCATCCCCGTCAGTAACAGTACGTTGCTACCATCTGTAACATAAGGTAATTTGTAAACTAGGCACAATCTCAGAGGATTTTAGCTCTACCCTTTTCTCACACACCTATCCAATATGCATTGGCAGTAATGTTAAAAATTTCTGGTATATATTACCATTCACTACATTACCATTCCATTCCACGTACAGCCTGTGACGTTTTCATACTATTCTACTGTCTTATTTAAACATACAATAGAATGTATTATATTATATTTACTTTATTTCTTATGTATTATTATTTATGCTAAATATTATGTTTCTAAAATAGAATGTATGCTGTATTTGACATTGTAAGATTGTAACTTATTGCTGTTCTAATAAAGATTCTTGATTTCAGCTACAGTAATCAAAACAGTGTGGTATTGGTACAAAAAGAGACATACAGATCAACGGAACAGAATAGAGAGCCCAGAAATAAATCCACACACCTACGGTCAATTAATCTTCAACAAAGGAGGCAAGAATATAAAATGGGAAAATAGTCTCTTCAGCAAGTGGTGCTGGGAAAGTTGGACAGTTGCATGTAAATCAACGCAGTTAGAACACACCCTCACACCATGCACAAAAGTAAACTCAAAATGGCTTAAAGACTTAAACATAAGATGTGACATCATAAAACTCCTAGAAGAGAGCCTAGGCAAAACATTCCCTGACATAAATCATACCAATGTTTTCTTAGGTCAGCGTCCCAAGACAATAGAAATAAAACCCAAAAGAAACAAATGGGACCTAATCAAACTTACAAGCTTTTGCACAGCAAAAGAAACCATTAAAAAAAGTGAAAAGACAACCTACAGAATGGGAGAAAATATTTGCAAATGATGCAGCCGACAAGGGCTTACCTTCCAAAATATATGGTAGATGCAAACTATTACATTTAGAATGGGTAGACAATAAGGTCCTACTGTATAGCACAGGGAACCACATCCAATCTCCTGGGATAAACCATAATGGAAAAGAATATTAAAAAAATAATGTCTATAAGTTTATAACTGAGTCACTTTGCTGTACAGCAGAGATGGGCGCAACATTGTAATCAATTACTTCAATTAAAAAAAGATTCTTGATTTCAGAAAAAGAGCTAATGTCTTTCAATATTTTAAAGAATCAATTTATTTACAATTCTTCAGTGGTAACTATCGTCTATAAAAGTACCATAAAACTTGTGCCAAGAGTATGTACTTCTTGTCATGAAGAAGTTTACAATATAATCACTCTTAACATCTAAACAAAAATAGAAAATATAAATATTTTTGCAGGTACTCAACCTACCTTCCCTAATGGAAGTGCATGAAGCCTTTGACACAGGTAGATGAAGACAAGAGTACACTGTACTCTTATAGACTGTAGCGCCTCATCATGTTTACGAACATCAAGTAAATAAGCAAGGTAAAAGCTCAAGCCTTTCTCAAAATTTGAAAACACTTTATTTCTGTCATTAAAAAAACAAAACTTTTCTTTTTGCAGCAATTCAGAGTCTTCTTTGAGTTTTACATTACTTTCATGAATAGATTCACTATCCCGTGAAAAAGGAAAAAGAATGCAAGTTGAGTTTGTTTGACTCATTAGTAACACTTTATTTCTAATGTGAAGAGGTTACACTTGCAGATCTCTTCAGTTTTCTATGTTTAAGAATGAAGCACTTTTCAACTTACAAACTCTGTCGATGAGCAACTCCAGTCTTAAGGAATTATATGGACATCATTCAGGTTCATAGCCAGCATCAATACAGCAGAGAAATGCAAGATTATATATCCTACACACTAACTAAAATAAATGTGATTACAAAATATTTTAAGACAAAAAGGAGTTCAGTTATTATTTTACATATTTATGTTGATATACTATAGTTTTATTTCTTCTATTTTATAAACAAATGCATTATAACAAGGGCTTTTAACATCTCCTAATCTCAAATAATATAAGTGAGATATATCTACTAGAGATGATTTCACTCCAAATCCCTATACTGAACCAGGAAATTAATGAAAAAAATGAAGAAAAACCTCTTGAAAATTTGTTTATTTTCCCTTTATTGAGAATTCTCAAAAAAAATAAGTTATACAGTACAAGAAATATCAGAAAGCACAAATGTCCCAAGGCTTGATTGCTTGCCAAATGATGTTACTATCAACATTACAGAATTTGAAATTCAGCGTATTGCGTTTATGAAGGATACACTCATATGCATATCTATTAATTCTTTTTTGTGCATTTTATCTGACAACAAAAACATATTGTCAGTCAGATAGCATTGTCTGAAAATGGAGCAAATTGCATACATTACCATTTCAGAATATTACTGACACCCCTTTTCAATCTTTAGGCTAAGTCTCCAATTCACTTTGAAGGCGAAGGTTACTTTAGGTAAATCAAATAATTATAGCATTTGTGTATTAAGAGTAAGACCACAGTGAATCAAAAATGTTATTTATAAAGAGTTTTAAATATCCTATAAAGAAGTTTAGGATATAATATTTACTGAAAAATGCATATTTTAAATCTATTTGCTTTTACTTATTGTATAATCTCATCTAAGATATATATACATAGCTACATATGTACGTATATGAAAGAATCATCATAACATGATTTAAAGTAAGCATACCAAAATAGAATCAGGAGTTGAATTTCAATGCTTCTGATAATCATCACGATAATAACTATCAATGATTACCAGAAGTTTTAAATATATTTAATTTTCACAGCAGCACTGCAAAGTCATAGATGCTCTGCTTGTACAGATAACCTCATTAGCCTCACCATCCCCATAGCAGCTGCAGTTAAGCAGACATTTGTAAAATATGACCCTGTTTCCTTCCTCACAGCGAACTGGACTTAGGCTGAGCACTGGCCCAAACTTGAGTCAGTGAGAGTACCTTCCATGGTTATTTGTTTTCTGATCTAAGAACTAGAGAAAAGGGAAATGGTTAATGACTGTTCCTTTATTTTCAGATTCCCTCCAGTGCCAGTTTTTCACCTTTCTGAGGTCCCACTATATTTCTGTATCTGAATTTATAAGACACCTTATTTGTATACTTAATTTCTGAATATACTTCTGTGAAATTGAAGCGATTTATTTATAGCCAACATAGTCTTAATTACTCTACTTAATACCTGAGGAAATGAGGCTCAGGGAAGTTAAGGACCTTTCCTCCAAGTCATACAGCTATTGGAGGTCAGAGATGTCTTTGGACTCAAGTCTGACTCCAAAGCCCATGCTTATTCTCCTACACCAAGATCAGGGTGAGTGAGGGATTACTGATGCTTTTCATGAGCTGTTAAGTTTTTTCTCTGTTTTCCAGGTATTTATGGATTGGTGGGTTCACTGAGGACAGGCTGGCCTTGGCTGGCTCAGCTCTGTTCTACGTGTTATCTCGTCCTGTAGTAGGATAGCCAGGGCTTGTTTTAATCATGGCGACAGGGTTCCAAGAATGGAAGCTTGAAATCTCTTTTGAAACCTATGCTCGGAACTGGCAAACTACCACTTCTGCCCAATTATTTTGGCCAAAGCAAGTCCCGAAGCCAGCGTGAATTTAAGGGGTAGGAAAAAGATACCACCTTCTGTTGAGAGGAAGCAAAGAGTCACATAATAAAGGGTAAAGATATTGAAATTAATCTATACCTGGTAATTATGTATGAACTTATTAGTACCCCATTACTTTTAAATTAATAATTGAGTCTATCTTATTTGGCTTTTCTAGTTATCCTCTGAGGGAGAATTGATCTGGTTTACTAAGTCTTACATGACTGGAAGACTGTTATTTCTGTCTCTAGAGACTTTTATTGTGCAGATCGGTACAGATAGCAATAGTAGAACTGTTGTCTTTTTGTTAATGATAGACAATAATTATGTAAGTGTCATTATATATTTATTTATCATTAAGCAGCAATATTCATCCACAGTCACATAAAGTACTCTGGCTAGGCGATGAGGTAGCTGCTTAGTGATACTCCGTTTGTCCCCAAGGAGATCATGTACCAGCAGGCTTAGTCATGTTTACTTCAAGTAGATATGTCATGTAAATTTAGTTTTTGACATGCAATTCAGGAAATTGAGTCTCATTTACACAGTTCACTGATTGTAAAGTCCATGAACAGTTTATTAGATAGTTTCCACTCAGTCTGTCTGGCATAATTTTTCCCAAGGGATTGAAACTTCATGTTGTTATTTCAATCCCAAGTAGGTCTGCTTGTATTGTAATTGTTGGGAGTTCATGATTGCCCTTTACAATGACTTTCACAGACATGTTATTTAACCGTTGTTCTCTTTC
>NW_006795282.1:809150-934607 GCF_000442215.2 Lipotes vexillifer | reverse complement strand
TCTTTCCCTGCTATTCTAGCAGCAACCCCAGAAAAAAAAAAAAAAAACCCCACAATTGTAAATAAAATAAGACTATACAATGTATGCTCCATTAAGCAAAGAACCGCTGGGAATATTTCCTATTATTTTTCTTTTATTCTACATCAGGGAGAAGAAAAATTCTAAATTTGTACAAAATAGCTACTGTTTTCTCTTTCACAATGGTACCAATTTAAAATCCTGTACTCCCTCAATGTCATCACTTTTTAATCAAGTTATTATTAAATTTGTTATGTTTAGCATTGATGAAGAGACAGCATAACTTATCTCAATAGCCTACTTAACTAAAGAATAATGAAGGTTTCAAAGGCCATGTGGTACTGTTTAGGACAATTATGCTTTCTTCTTTATAATATTTATCTTTCTAAATTTGATTCACAGATAAAACAGTCAGCAAATATTTATTAATCTGCTACTTTGGGACAAGCACTAGACCCTGCAGTCTCAGAAATAAAGATAAAAAGCATGAGAAATATCCCTTTTTAGAAGAACTGAGGTAGAAAAATACTAACATTAAAAAAAGCATAAATATTTATGATCCAGACTAATTAAATGCATGTGTATACACATTTTGAATATTTATTCAGAAAATTCATGGACCAACACTGATTTTTAAAGATCATATAAAATGCTGTAATTCCTGTCAAATCCTCCCTATACCTTTAAGCCTGCAAAAAATGTGTACTCCTCAGAACTCTCAAAGCAGTTAATTTATACTGCTTTTATACATTTATCACAATCCACCTTCCTTTGTAGTTATTTATGACCATATGATGTTTTTATTTTGGAGAATAGATCTTTTGATTAGCAGAGTCTACGTCCTATTTCTTTACATATGCCCCATAATGCCCAACATGGTTATCTGCACATAATAGGTGATCAATAAACAGCAGCGAATGATTAAGCCGTTATTGAATACACAGGTAAAAATCAGTGTACATTGACTAGCGAAAATTTCTTTGAGGAAATTTTAGGCTTGAAAACAAACAGTATCTAAATCAGAAAGTTTCTGAGAAGAGCACTGTAATAGAAAGGCAGAGAGGATAAAAAATCTACGAATGCAACAAATCTGGAGACAGCAAACATATTTTCCTAGCTGAAATAAAAGCGGCTGCTGTGGACTGTGGTAGATAGAAAGATAACTTGAAGTCAGTCTACGGAAGGACCTGAACATCAGATGTCAGACTTTAGGTTTTATGAACAAATAATTAGGATTCAGTCCTGGGTCTTGATTAATAGAATAAAATTCTGAAAGCAAATCAACTCACCACTCTCCTCCTCACAAACCACCAGCTGAACATGTTTTCCTTAACACACAGTGTAAGTCCTATGAACTAATTAATTTTGGCTTGACAAACCAGTGGGATTTTCTCAAAGCATTCCTCTGCTAGACTACTTGTGCTTTACTTTTTCTTTTGATCATGCCTACTAAAATCTCAACAAAGGCCTAAATTTATCTAAGAAATCCCCTTCCCTATAGCACCAACCTTAGAAGACCTGCTCCATTAGCTCCTCTCTAAAGCATTGCTCGGTACTATTAATACAAATCTTTTATTTCTTCCAGAAAAATTTACAAACTTCTTTAAAGCATTCACAGATTGCACCTCTTGCTTTAACAACAACACCTAGCATACAGCCTGGCACATAGTAAGTGCCCAAAGTATGATTTTTGAACAAGTGACTACTATGAGTAATGTCATGAGTGCTATATAGAAAAATCATGGTTTCTGCCCTCCAAATTACAACAGTCAGGTAGACAAAAGGATATTAAATAAGTAAAATAACAATTTAAAAAAAACACAGACAATATCAAACATCCAAAAGTTTTCTGTCCAATGAATTGTATAGATGATGAGTTCTTTGGTTTTCGAGATGAAGCAAGTTGTGTGATCTGCAGTTTTAGGATGAAATCACAAATGAGATAGAATCTGAGCTGAGAGTCAAAGGATCCATGGGAGAAGCAGGAAAGACAGGAAGAAAGAGAAAGATCTGAGTGAGATTTTGTAAACAAATAAAAGAAGAAAACAAGGAGTTACAAGGTATATTCCATGAGTATGGAGCAGATACTTTGGCAATGCAGAAGTTCATATAGGAAAGAGTAGATTGTGAGATTGGATGATCAAATTAGGGATAGACTGGGTGAAGATGTTTAAAAGGTATAAACTTCTAGTTATAAAATAAATAAGTCATGGGGATGTAATGTACAGCATGGTGACTATAGTTAATAATACTGTATTGCATATCTGCAAGTTGCTAAGAGAGTATATCTTAAAAGTTCTCATCACAAGTAAAGAAACTTTTATAAATATGTGTGGTGATGCATGTTAACTAGACTTATTGTGGTGATCATTTCACAATGCATACAAATATTGAATCATTATGTTGTACACCTGAAACTAATATAATGCTATATATCAATTATATCTAAAAAATTTAAGGATAGATTATGAACATTCTTAAATGGTGGCTCTGGGATGCAGGATGCAGACAGAAGCTCCTTTAAGACAGAAAATGGGAAGCCCAGAAGATCAGAGCCTCAGTCCATCAAAAGTATCACCTGCATGAACTGCCACCCATGTTGTTATTAACACAGGTCAGCCATCTTTTCTTTCTGTTTCCAGTCATTATTTACTGACCTTCTCTCCTTGACCTTTGACTCTATGCCCAACCAGAGAATTTTGTCTTTCATTTTTTTCATCTAAATTTTGGCATTTCTTATTGCAGTAGTTGGTATCTAACCTTATTTCTGCCCCCACTTCCATTTCTGCCTCACCATCAAGCACTGGCCGTACACTTTTTAAAAAATTAATTAATTTATTTGTTTTTATTTTTTTGGCTGTGTTGGGTCTTTGCTGCTGCATCTGGGCTTTCTCTAGTTGCAGCAAGTGGGGGCTACTCTTCGTTGTGGTGCAAGGCTTCTCATTATCGTGGCTTCTCTTGTTGTGGAGCACGGGCTCTAGGTGCACAGGCTTCAGGAGCTGTGGCACTCGGGCTCAATAGTTGTGGCTCGTGGTCTCTAGAGCACAGGCTCAGTAGTTGTGGCACCCGGGCTTAACTGCTCCATGGCATGTGGGATCTTCCTGGGCCAGGGGATGAACCTGTGTCCCCTGCATTGGCAGGTGGATTCTTAACCACTGCGCCACCAGGGAAGCCCTGGCCACACTCTTTTAATGTTTCTACCTCCATGTTTACATTTACAATTTCAGGTTTTTTGTTTGTTTGTTTCTTGTTTTTTTGTTTGTTTTTTGTCTCATTATTGTCAGTCAACTTATTCTACTTTGGTACATGGCATAAAAGTTCATCAAACAGGGGCTTCCCTGGTGGCACAGTGGTTGAGAATCTGCCTGCTGATGCAGGAGACACGGGTTCGTGCCCAGGTCCGGGAAGATCCCACATGCCACGGAGCGGCTGGGCCCGTGAGCCATGGCCGCTGAGCCTGCGTGTCCAGAGCCTGTGCTCCGCAACGGGAGAGGGCACAACAGTGAGAGGCCCGCGTACTGCAAAAAAAAAAAAGTTCATCAAACATAATTATCCAGATTTTAACCCATATACAATTAGTGATATTAGAGTACTGTGAGCACAAAGTTGTAATATAAATTCTCCATGAAGATTAAGTTGCAAGAGTACATGAAAAAGACTAGAGAGGAAGTCATGGGGTTACTTCAGGAGTCCAGATAAGAAATATGGTCTACCTGTTATAATGATAGATTGGGATAGAAAGGAACAAGCATCAAAATCAGGGAGGAAAGACGTTAATAGGCTTGGTTAAGAAAAAGATAATAAGCTTACTAAATATGGAGAAGTAGCAATGATGGAAGAGAGTGAGAGAGCAAAAAATCAAAGATGACTGTAAACGCTTACAAACGCAACACAGGAAATGTATATTATTGACAGATCGGTGAGAAAGAAAATTGAAATTCACCTTAGAGGAGGATGATCGATTGAAATCTTAAGCTTGAGGCAACTGTGACATACTCTGATGAATATTCCTAGCATGGCCTGGAAGATGCGGGACAAACACATATGACATATATGTAGAAAACAGATTTTTCTACAGATATGCATATCTACAGATATGCAAAGGGAATTCATTGAAGAAATGACAGTGTTTCAACAAATGATGCTGAAACAACTCAATATCCATATGCAAAAAAAATGAGAACTTTTTATCCTTACCTTATACCTACAGGAGGAAATTAACTCAAAATGGATGGCAGACCTAAATGTAAAACCTAAAACTGTACGTCTTCTAAGAGAGAAAAAAGAAGAAAATCTTTGTGACACTAGGTTAGGAGAAGATTCCTCAGGTATGACATAAAAACCACAATCAATAAAAGAGCAAATTGATATATTAGACTTCATCAAAATTAAAAATTACTTCTTGTCATTGGGTACTGTTATAAAATGAAAAGAAAAGCCACAGACTGGTTTAAAGCAATTGCAAAGTATATATTTGATAAGGTCTTGTATCCAGAAAACATAAAGAACACTCAAACCTCAATAATAAGAAAACAATATGATGGGGAGACCTTCAAGATGGCAAAGGAGTGAGACGTGGAGATTGCCTTCCCCCACAAATACATCAGAAATACATCTACATGTGGAACAACTCCTACAGAACACCTACTGAATGCTGGGAGAAGACCTGAGACTTCCCCAAAGGCAAGAAACTCCCCAGGTACCTGGGTAGGGCAAAAGAAAGAAGAAAAAACAGAGACAAAAGAATAGGGACGGGACCTGCACAACTGGGAGGGAGCTGTGAAGGTGGAAAAGTTTCCACACACTAGGAAGACCCTTCAGGGGCAGACACGCAGGGGTGACGGGGGGTAAGCTTCAGAGCCACAGAGGAGAGGGAGGCAACGGGGTGCAGAGGGCAAAGCGAACAGATTCCCGCACAGAGGATCAGTGCTGACCAGCACTCACCAGCCTGGGAAGCTTGTCTGCTCACCCACCGGGGTGAGAAGGGGCGGGGAGCTGAGGTTCAGGCTTCAGAGGTCAGACCCCAGGGAGGGACTGGGGTTGGCTGCGTGAACACAGCCTGAAGGGGGCTAGTGCACCACAGCTAGCTGGGAGGGAGTCTGGGAACAGGTCTGGAACTGCCTAAGAGGCAAGATAGCATTGTTTTGGGGTGCACAAGGAGAGGGGATTCAAATCACCGCTTAAACAAGCTCAAGAGACAGGCGCGAGCCACAGCTATCAGCGCAGACATCAGAGACAGGCATGAGACTCTAAGGCTGCTGCTGCAGCCACCAAGAAGCCTGTGTGCAAGCACAGGTCACTATCCACACCTCCCCTCAACGGGAGCCTTTGCAGCCCGTCACTGCCAGGGTCCTGTGATTCACGGACAACTTCCCCAGGGAGAACACATGGCACACCTCAGGCTGTTGCAATGTCACGCTGGCCTCTGCCACCGCAGGCTCGCCCCGCATTCCGTACCCATCCCTCCCACCAGCCTGAGTGAGCCAGAGCCCCCAAATGAGCCGCTCCTTTAACCCCGTCCTGTCTAGGAGAAGAACAGATGCCTTCAGGCAACCTACATGTAGAGGCTGGGCCAAATCCAAAGCTGAAACCCAGGAGCTGTGTGAACTAAGAGAAAGGGAAATTTCTCCCAGCAGCCTCAGGAGCAGTGGATTAAATCTCCAAAGTCAACCTGATGTACCCTGCATCTCTGGAATACCTGAACAGACAACAAATCATCCCAAAATTGAGGCAGTGGACTTTGGGAGCAATGATTTTTTTTTTTTTTCCTTTTCCTCTTTTTGTGAGTGTGTATGTGTATGCTTCTTGGTGTGATTTTTGTCTGTATAGCTTTGCTTTAACCATTTGTCCTGGGATTCAGTCTGTCTGTTTTTCTGTTTTTTTTTAAATAGAGTTTTAGCACTTGTTATCACTGGTGGATCTATTTTTGGGTTTGGTTGCTCTCTTCTTTCTTTCCTTTTTTTAATTTTTTCATTAATTTTTTAGACTTTTAAAAATTATTTTTTATTTTAATAACTTTATTTTATTTTATTTTTTCCTTCTTTCTTTTTTTCCTCCCTTTTCTTCTGAGCTGTGTGGCTCACAGGGTCTTGGTGCTCCAGCCGGGTGTCAGGCCTGTGCCTCTTAGGTGGGAGAGCCGAGTTCAGGACGTTGGTCCACCAGAGACCTCCCAGCTCCACAAAATATTAAATAGCAAAAGCTCTCCCAGAGATCTCCATCTCAATGCTAAGACCCAGCTCCACTCAACGACCAGCAGTCTACAGTGCTGGACACCCTATGTCAAACAACTAGCAAGACAGGAACACAAACCCACCCATTAGCAGAGAGGCTGCCTAAAATCATAACATGGTCACAGACACAAAAAACACACCACTGAACCCGGTCCTGCCCACCACAAAGACAAGATTCAGCCTCATTCACCAGAACACAGGAACCAGGCCCCTTCACCAGGAAGCCTCCACAACCCACTGAACCAACCTTACCACTGGGAGCAGACACCAAAAATAATGGGAACTATGAACCTGCAGCCTGCAAAGAGGAGACCCCAAAACACAGTAAGGTGAGCAAAATGAGAAGACAGAGAAAGACACAGCATATAAAGAAGCAAGATAAAAACCCACCAGACCAAACAAATGAAGAGGAAATAGGCAGTCTACCTGAAAAAGAATTGAGTTATGATAGTAAAGATGATCCAAAATCTTGGAAATAGAATGGAGAAAATACAAGAAACATTTAACAAGAACCTAGAAGAACTAAAGAGCAAACAAACAATGATGAACGACACAATAAATGAAATTAAAAATTCTCTAGAAGGAATCAATAGCAGAATAACTGAGGCAGAAGAACGGATAAGTGACCTGGAAGATAAAAAAAAGTGGAAATAACTACCATAGAACAGAATAAAGAAAAGAGAATGAAAAGAATTGAAGACAGTCTCAATTATAGGGGTACCAGAAGCAGAAGTGAAAAAGAAAGGGACTGAGAAAATATTTGAAGAGTTTATGGTTGAAAACATCCCTAATATGGGAAAGGAAAGAGTTAAACAAGTCCAGGAAGTGCAGAGAGTTCCATACAGGATAAATCCAAGGAGACACACACCAAGAAACAAATTAATCAAACTATCAAAAATTAAATACAAAGAAAAAATATTGAAAGCAGTGAGGGAACAGCAACAAATAACATAAAAGGGAATCCCAATAAGGTTAACAGCTGATCTTTCAGCAGAAACTTTGCAAGCCAGAAGGGAGTGGCAGAACATATTTAAAGTGATGAAAGGGAAAAAATTACAACCAAAATTACTCTACCCAGCAAGGATCTCATTCAGATTCGATGGAGAAATTAAAACCTTAAAAGACAAGCAAAGGCTAAGAGAATTCAGCACCACCAAAGGAGCTTCACAGAAAATGATAAACGAACTTCTCTAGGCAGGAAACACAAGAGAAGGAAAAGACCTACAATAACAAAACCAAAACAATTAAGAAAATGGTAATAGGAACATACATATCAATAATTACCTCAAATGTAAATGGATTAAATGCTCCAACCAAAAGACATAGACTGGCTGAATGGATACAAAAACAAGACCCATGTATATGTTGTTGACAAGAAACCCACTTTACCTAGGGACACATGCAGACTAAAAGTGAGGGGATGGAAAAAGATATTCCATACAAATGGAAATCAAAAGAAAGCTGGAGTAGCAATTCTCATATCAGACAAAATAGACTTTAAAATAAAGACTATTACAAGAGACAAAAAAGGACACTACATAATGATCAAGGAATCAATCTAAGAAGAAGACATAAAATTGTAAATATTTATGCACCCAACATAGGAGCACCTCAATATATAAGGCAAATGCTAACAGCCATAAAAGGGAAATTGAAAGTAACACAATAAGAGTAGGGGCCTTTAACACCCCACTTTCACCAATGGACAGATCATCCAAAATGAAAATAAATAAGGAAACACAAGCTTTAAATGATACATTAAACAAGATGGACATAATTGATATTCATAGGACATTCCATACAAAAACAACAGAATACACTTTCTTCTAAAGTGCTCACGGGGGCTTCCCTGGTGGCGCAGTGTCCGCCTGCCGATGCAGGGGACACGGGTTCGTGCCCCCGTCTGGGAAGATCCCACATGCTGCGGCGCGGCTAGGCCCATGAGCCATGGCTGCTGAGCCTGTGTGTCCGGAGCCTGTGCTCCACAATGGGAGAGGCCACAAGGGTGAGAGGCCCACGTACCACAGAAAAAATAAAAATAAAAATAAAATAAAGTGCTCATAGACCATTCTCCAGGATAGATCATATCTTGGTTCACAAATCAAGCCTCCGTTAATTTTAAAAAATTGAAATCTTATCAAGTATCTTTTCTGAACACAACACTAGGAGACTAGATATGAATTACAGGAAAAAAACTGCAAAATATACAAACACATGGAGACAAAACAATACACTACTTAGTAACCAAGAGATCACTGGAGAAATCAGAGAGGAAATCAAAAAATACTTGGAGACAAATGACAGTGAAAACATGATGACCCAAAACCTATGGGATGCAGCAAAAGCAGTTCTAAGAAGGAAGTTTACAGCAATAGACGCCTGCCTCAAGAAACAAGAGACACCTCAAATAAACAACCTAACCTTACACCTAGAGCAATTAGAGAAAGAAGAACCAAAAAAACCCAAAATTAGCAGAAGGAAAGAAATCATAAAGATCAGATTAGAAATAAATGAAAACAAAATGAAGCAAAACAATAGCAAAGATAAATAAAACTAAAGCTGGTTCTTTGAGAAGATAAACAAAATTGATAAACCATTAGCCAGACCCATCAAGAAAAAGAGGGAGAGGACTCAAATCAATAAAATTAGAATGAAAAAGGAGAAGTGACAATGGACACTGCAGAAACACAAAGCATCCTAAGAGACTACTATAAGCAACTCCATGCCAATAAAATGGACAACGTGGAAGAAATGGACAAATTCTTAGAAAGGTATAACTTTCCAAGACTGAACCAGGAAGAAATAGAAAATATGAACAGCCCAATCATAAGGAATGAAATTGAAACTGTGATTAAAAATCTTGGAAAAAACAAAAGTCCAGACCAGATGGCTTCACAGGTGCATTCTATCAAACATTTAGAGAACAGCTAACACCCATCCTTCTGAAACTCTTCCAAAAACTTGCAGAGGAGGGAACACTCCCAAACTCATTCTACGAGGCCACCATCACCCTGATACCAAAACCAGACAAAGATGTCACAAAGAAAGAAAACTGCAGGCCAATATCACTGATGAACATAGATGCAAAAATCCTCAACAAAATACCAGCAAACAGAATCCAACAATACATTAAAAGGATCATACACCATGATCAAGTGGACTTTATCCCAGGAATGCAAGGATTCTTCAATATACACAAATTAATCAATGTGATACTCCATATTAACAAATCAAAGAAGAAAAACTGTATGATCATCTCAATAGATGCAGAAAAAGTTTTTGACAAAATTCAACACCCATTTGTGACAAAAACTCTCCAGAAAGTGGGCATAGAGGGAACCTACCTCAACATAATAAAAGCCATATATGACAAACCCACAGCAAACATCATTCTCAATGGTGAACAACTGAAAGCATTTCCTCTAAGATCAGGCACAAGACAAGGATGTCCACACTCACCACTATTATTCAACATAGTTTTGGAAGTCCTAGCCACAGCAATGTGGAAGAAAAAGGAATACAAATTGGAAAAGAAGAAGTAAAATTGTCACTGTTTGCAGATGACATGATACTATACAAAGAGAATCCCTAAGGTGCTACCAGAAAACTACTAGAGCTAATCAATGAATTTGGTAAAGTAGCAGGATACAAAATTAATGCACAGAAATCTCTTCCATTCCTATACACTAATGATGAAAAATCTGAAAGAGAAATTAAGGAAACACTTCCCTTTACCATTGCAACAAAGAGAATAAAATACCTAGGAATAAACCTACGTAAGGTAACAAAAGACCTATATATAGAAAACTATAAGACACTGATGAAAGAAATTAAAGATGATACCAAGAGGTGGAGAGATATACCATGTTATTGGATTGGAAGAATCAACATTGTGAAAATGACTATACTACCCAAAGCAATCTACAGATTCAATGCAATCCCTATCAAACTACCAATGGCATTTTTCACAGAACCAGGAAAAAAAAAAAAATCACAATTTGTATGGAAACACAAAAGATCCTGAATAGCGAAAGCAACCTTGAGAAAGAAAAACAGAGCTGGAGGAATCAGGTTCCCAGACTTCGGACTACACTACAAAGCTACAGTAATCAAGATAGTATGGTACTGCCACAAAAACAGAAATATAGATCAATGGAACAAGATAGAAAGCCCAGAGATAAACCCACGGACCTATGGTCACCTTATTTTTGATAAAGAAGGCAAGAATATACAATGGAGAAAAGGCAGCCTCTTCAATAAGTGGTGCTGGGAAAACTGGACAGCTACATGTAAAAGAATGAAATTAGAACACTCCCTAACACCATACAGAAAAATAAACTCAAAATGGATTAAAGACCTAAATGTAAGGCCAGACACAATCAAACTGTTAGAGGAAAACATAGGCAGAACACTCTACGACATCAATCACAGCAAGATCCTTTTTGACTCACCTCCTAGAGAAATGGAAATAAAAACAAAAATAAACAAATGGGACCTAATGAAACTTCAAAGCTTTTGCACAGCAAAGGAAACCATAAACAACATGAGAAGACAACCCTCAGAATGGGAGAAAATATTTGCAAATGAAGCAACTGACAAAGGATTAATCTCCAATATTTACAAGCAGCTCATGCAGCTCAATAATAAAAAACCAAACAACCCAATCCATAAATGGGCAGAAGACCTAAATAGACATTTCTCCAAAGAAGATATACAGGTTGCCAACAAACACATGAAAGAATGCTCAACATCATTAATCATTAGAGAAATGCAAATCAAAACTACAATAAGATATCATCTCACACCAGTCAGAATGGCCATCATCAAAAAATCGAGAAACAATAAATGCTGGAGAGGGTGTGGAGAAAAGGGAACACTCTTGCACTGCTGGTGGGAATGTGAACTGGTACAGCCACTATGGAGAACAGTATGGAGGTTCCTTAAAAACCTACAAATAGAACTACCATACGACCCAGCAATCCCACTACTGGGCATATACCCTGACAAAACCATAATTCAAAAAGAGTCATGTACCAAAATGTTCATTGCAGCTCTATTTACAATAGCCAGGACATGGAAGCAACCTAAGTGTCCATCATCGGATGAATGGATAAAGAAGATGTGGCACATACATACAATGGAATATTACTCAGCCATAAAAAGAAACGAAATTGAGTTATTTGTAGTGAGGTGGATAGACCTAGAGTCTGTCATATAGAGTGAAGTATGTCAGAAGGAGAAAAACAAATACTGTATGCTAACACATATATATGGAATCTAAGGGAAAAGAAAAAAAAGGTCATGAAGAACCTAGGGGTAAGATGGGAATGGAGACGCAGACCTACTAGAGAATGGACTTGAGGATGTGTGGAGGACAAAGGGTAGGCTGTGACAAAGTAAGAGAGTGGCATGGACATATATACACTACCAAACGTAAAATAGATAGCTAGTGGGAAGCAGCTGCATAGCACAGGGAAATTAGCTCTGTGCTTTGTGACCACCTAGAGGGGTGGGATAGGGAGGGTGGGAGGGAGGGAGACGCAAGAGGAAAGAGATATGGGAACATGTGTATATGTATAAATGATACACTTTGTCATAAAGCAGAAAGAAACACACCATTGTAAAGCAATTATACTCCAATAAAGATGTTAAAAAAATAGTTTTAGAGGAATGCTCAGTCATCTCCTAGCTCTCTCAAGCACATCAACTCTTTCATTTTTATTTTATTCAGTCTATTTGAAACTATTTTCTGATGTGTACAGCCAGAATGACATTTGTTTACTACATTAAAAGAAGGTACTTCTAGATGCAGTTACAAGGTAATTTGTTTTCTGTCAATATTCCTCCACTTTTCTTAAGCTCACTCAAATACAAAGTCACACAGTTTCCATTTGTTCTTATTTCACACCTCCTTTCCTTATCTGGAATATTTGTTTATGCTTTGGTGGAAACTTCCAAACCCTAATTAAAAAAGAAATTCCCCTCAAATAGATTGACTTGATCAGTCCTTCATAAAATTGCAGACATAAAAACAACATAGCAGAAAAAAAACCCTGTAAATAAAAGTTGAAGTATAATTTTCATATTAAAATCACGGTTTTTGAAAATTTTATGATCAATATATCATTGAAAGAGAGAAAAAGAATGTTCACTGAAAACCAAAGTGTGTATTACTGAAAAGAGATTTTTAAAAAAACCCAAAAAAGAAGTTAACATGGTGTACCAACAATGTATCACACTTTACATTTGACACAGGCTTAAGCACAGTTATTCATGGGAAGGCTTAGTTTTGTTTTTTTTTAATTAAACTGTTATTTAGCCTATTTCCAGGTTGCTATTTGATTATTAATTAAGGAAATTCATCTCATTCTCTGCCTCATGATTCTTCCAGAATTTTTAAAAAATGCGTATTTACAAAGAATTGTATGTGTATAAAAACAAATATGTTTTAAGTATAACTGGCATAAAATACCTAATAATAACCTTAAGCAACATGTATGTGCACTTATCATACCAAGTGTGTTAATGTACTCTGTATATATATCTTGCATATACACCTGACCTTCACACACTCCCATCAACCCCTGTTCATCATACCATCTCAGTTCCAGTCTCACATTAGGAGAATTCAAGACCCTTCCACCGTTATTATAGGCCAGATTCATTTCTTAGAGGTATATAAATGACCTCATTTTTTTAGAATTATTAAAACTGTTAGAAATTATACACTGATTATTGTGATTGTTTTTCAAATACGCCATTCCTCCAATAGACCATAAACTCCATTTGACCAAGCAATATCCACCCTGACCTCTTCTTTATAACCCTAGCACCTAGTGTAGCCTTTAGCTCATTGATGCCCAATAAATGTTATTTAATCATTAATATATTTGCCTATACAACTTCCTGGACATAGGGGTCATTTGCACAGTGTGTCTCCTAAGACTCCAAACACAATCAGTACTGGGTTTGAGAAATGAATAGGGAAGAAAATATAGCTGTATTATTCTTGGATAGTTTGCCATAGTTTTATTTTTTAACTGTACTGATTCAAACATTTTAAATTATTTGATTACTAAACTGTGAGATGTTGCAAAAACTTAGCTACAAACTGTAATATTTATAGATTTACTCTTTGAGCTAGTGCTTACATTTTTTTAAATGAAAGGAGGACACAGTATCTGATATGAAAAGCATACCACCTCAATTTATTCTGAAAACTACAAAATAAGTCTTTTTTGCTGACTTCAAAGATTATTAAAGCAAACAATTATAATACCTATTTTTACAAAAAAAATATTTCTGGCCATCTTTATTAAATTAAGAATCTTCACTTTAGTACTGGTCTCCTAATGAGGTTAACCTATCTACTGAGGGTATATACATTATCTATTAGTCTGCATTTCCATATTTCAGAGAGCAAATTGTCTTGACATTTTACCCATAAAATAGTTAAAGAGTTGGATGGATTCCCAAAGTGACCCTTGAGTTAAAGGGTCATTTTAACTGATACTACAAATGTTAACAGGATCAACTGTCAAAATTTACTTTTGCTTTATAAGCAGATGTATTGTCTAGCTATTGACATACAAGTTTGATATCTGTATTTAAATCCAAGTCTAAGAAACTTGATGTTCCCTTCCTCAATATTCAAACGGTATATTTGTTTATTCACTGTGCATTTAATTATATGTTCTGTTATACTCATTTGCAAACTAGACACTCACCAAACAAGTCTTGGTTTTGTCTCTATATTTTTTGTTTGTTTGTTTTTTGCAGTACATGGGCCTCTCACTGCTGTGGCCTCTTCCGCTGCGGAGCACAGGCTCCAGACGCGCAGGCTCAGCCGCCATGGCTCACGGGCCCAGCCGCTCCGCAGCATGCGGGATCCTCCCGGACCAGAGCACGAACCCGCGTCCCCCGCATCGGCAGGCAGACTCCCAACCACTGCGCCACCAGGGAAGCCCTGTCTCTATATTTTGATACATATATTTTTGACCATTGGAAAGAAGCTAAAAGAAAAAGAAGCTAAAAGCTTTCTTTTAGCTTTTATCTCTATTCTGCAATTCAGATACCCTAGCCTGTGTTAAAATCTTAAGCATTATTCAAGACTTATCTCAAATACTATTGTACTGGCAGCCTCACCTTGCCTCCCAGTTAAAAACTGTACTCATCTATTTTGAATTTTCTCAGTGTTTCTTAACATGCCTGCTACAACTCGTCATTTCAACTCAAATCTTATTTGTATGCTTCTTCTTTCTCTTTTTATACCACAAATACTTCATTTTACCTTGTATAAGTCATAAATAAATGTATTGAATAAATTAGTGAATGAAGAAATAAATGAATTATTTCGCAGTATGAGAGATGATTAAAGGGACCACTTGATATGGTGTGTAAGGATCACTTCATAGAGAAATTGATTGTACTGGATTAATCAGCTTTGATATCACAGTAAATGGCCCTTAAATCTTGCCCTGCAAAAGTATGATTTATCTCTAATGCTACTAGTTTCTTCTTCTGGGAATTAGGCTGAAGGAGTAACTCCTCCTTCTGACATGACTTTCTCATGGCACAAAAGCAAGATTGCTGAGAAAATACTCCCTGGCACTTAAAGCTTCAGCTTGGATATGGTATTATCACATTCACCCCACCAGTGACCAAAGTGACTGCTACAGCTAAAACAATCATCCATGGAATGTGAAGGCAAACATTTCCCATGAACAGTTTAAGTCACATGACAATGGGAATGGATGTTTAAACCTTTTATCAGAAGTGATTATGTGAATGCAATACTCAGCCTACCACAATTTGTCAGATTTAATAACTGTAAGCAATTTCTGGTTTTAGAACATATATTTATTGATGGCCTGTTACCTAACAGAATAAAGCCAAGAGAAGGAAACAAAAAACAAACAAATAAACAAGACAGTTTTAGACCATGTAATTATAGGAAGAAAATAAAACTAGGTGGTAAGATAGAGAGATAATAGGAAAAGAGGAAACCTATTTCAAGACCTGGATAAAACAGACTTAAGTGACAAACTGTTTTTATACTTTCCTTGGAAAACATTGGAATCTGCCTGTCCTTCTGGGTTGCATCTCTCCAGGGTTAGGAAAAGAGGTAGAAAAATAATAAGCTGATATAAGTCACCAGCATCAAAAGTAATTTCCCCTCGACACATATTTGCTGCTAATCAGACTTCAATGGGATAATCAACCTTCCAATCAGGAAACAATTGGAGGTCAAATTCCAACACAAGCTACATATGGGAAATAAGAAGAGGAGGGGAGCCACATCTCTTGAAGAAAAAGCCATTAGCGTACTTCCTCATTTACCGTTCCCATGCTCCTGCCAGGATTCTGAGGAGACAAAGTCTTCACTGAGAGAAAATATAACCACAATCTTGACTTTATGTGAGTTTGCATTTACATAAAATATCAAGACTCGGTGTAATCTTAAAACAGTTGCATATTAGAATGGCCCCAGTGCAGCTCAGGCAAGAAGAAATCCTATTTGGGTGAAAATCACCTTTAGATAAGAAGATTTCCAAGATGAGCCATCTGAATATGAACATATCAAAATTATAAGCACATAGAGAAACCAACCACCAATGAGAGAACTGGCCGAAAAAGATAAAATAATAGACTGTAAGGACATAGATTATGGATTTATAAGATAAAAATAAATGGGTCTAAGCTATTTAAGTATATAAAAAAAGAATCAAATTGTTGTATTTTTAAAAGCAAATGTGTAATAACTTGAAGGAGATTACAGAAGTAAAATATGTGATAATCGAAACTAAAATCTCAAAGAATAGATTAATTGCAGATTATATGTAGATACAAATATGCTAAAACTCATTAGCAATCAGGGGCAGGCAAATCAAAAATACAATGAAATACCATTCTCCACTCATTTATTGGCATGTGTTAAGAAATTTGAGCACAACGAATTCTGGAGAGAATGTAGATTGAGGCACTTACTTGTAAAAGTTTATTTTCTTATAATCTTGAAACATTCCCCAAACTATGTTTCAAAAGTTCATATCTAAGGACAAATTTCTAGAAACATACAGCCTACCAAAACTGAATCAAGAAGTAGATAATTTGAACAGACCAATCACTAGAAGTGAAATATAATCTGTAATAATAATAATAAAAAAAAATCCCTGCAAATAAAAGTCCAGAACCAGGGCTTCCCTGGTGGTGCAGTGGTTGAGAGTCTGCCTGCCAATGCAGGGGACACGGGTTCGTGCCCCAGTCCGGGAGGATCCCACATGCCGCGGAGTGGCTAGGCCTGTAAGCCATGGCCGCTGAGCCTGCGCGTCCGGAGCCTGTGCTCCGCAACGGAAGAGGCCACAACAGTGAGAGGCCCGTGTACCGCAAAAAAAAAAAAAAAAGTCCAGAACAAGATGACTTCACTGGGGAATTCTACCAAACATATAAAGAACTTATACTGATCCTTCTCAAACTCTTCCAAAAGATTGAAGAGGAAGGAACACTCCCAAAGTCATTCTTTGAAGCCACCATCACCATGATAACATACCGAAGATACTTCAAAAAAAGAAGATTATAGGCCAATATCTTTGATGAATATAGATGCAAAAAATCAACAAAATATTAGCAAACTGAATCTAACAACTAGGAAAAGATCATATACCACAATCAAGTTGGATTCATCCCAGGGTCACAAGGATAGTTCAACATACACAAATCAATCAATGTGATGAACCACATCAACAAAAGAAAAGACAAAAACCAAATGATCATCTCAGTAGATGCAGATAAAGTATTTCATAAAATTCAACATCTATTCATGATAAAAACTCTTAGCAAAGTGGGTATAGAGGGAATATACCTTAACATAATGAAAGCTATTTATGATAAACACACAGCCAACATAATACTTAATGATGAAAAGCTAATAGGCTTCCCACTAAAATCTGGAACAAGACAAGGATGCCCACTCTCACCACTTCTATTCAACATAGTATTAGAAGTCCTAGCCACAGCAATCACACACAAAAAAGAAATAAAATGTATCTAAATTGTAAGGGAGGAGGTAAAATTGTCATCATATGCAGATGACATGACACTCTATATAGAAAACCCTAAAGACTCCACACCCAAACTATAAGAACTGATAAATGAATTCAACAAAGTAGCAGGAATCATACAGAAATCTGCTGCATTTCTTTATAACAACCATGAAACATCAGAAAGGGAAAGTAAAAAAAAAAAAAATCCCTTTAAAATCATATCAATAAAATAAAATACTTAGGAATAAACCTGACCAAGGAGGTGAAAGACTTATATGCTGAGAACTTTAAAACAATGATAAAGGAAGTTGAAGATGATTCAAAGAAATGGAAAGCAATCCCATGCTCTTGCACTGGAAGAATTAATATTGTTAAAATAGCCATACTACCCAAAGCAATCTACAGATTTAATGAAATCCTTATCAAACTACCCATGACATTTTTCACAGAACTAGAACAAATAATCCTAAAATGTATATGGAACCATAAAAAAACCCAGAATTGCCAAAGCAATCCTGAAGAAAAAGAACAAAGCTGGAGGCATAACCCTCCCAGACTTCAGTCAATACTACAAGGCTTCAGTAATTAAAACAGAATGATATTGGCACAAAAACAGACATATAGATCGAGGGAACATAATAGAGAGCCCAGAAATAAATCCACACACCTACATTCAATTAATGTTCGACGAAAGAGGCAAAGATATACCATGAGGAAAAGACAGTCTCTTCAGCAGGTGGTTGGGAAAGCTGGTACAGCCACATGGAAATCAATGAAATTAGAACACTCCCTCACACCATACACAAAAATGAACTCAAAACGGCTTAAAGACTTAGTAAGACATAACACCCTAACATTCCTAGAAGAGAACATTGGCAAAATATTCTCTGATATAAATCATAGCAGTGTTTTCTTAGGTCAGTCTCCCAAGGCAATAGAATTAAAAGCAAAAATAAACAAATGGGACCTAATCAGACTCACAAGCATTTGCACAGCAAAGGAAAGCATAAACAAAAAGAAAATACAACTTAGGACTGGGAGGAAGTATTTGCAAACGATGTGACCGACAAAGGTTTAATTTCCAAAATATGTAAACAGTTCATACAATTCAATTAAAAAAAGACCCAATCAAAAAATGGGCAGAAGACTTAAATAGACATTTCTCCAAAGAAGATGTACAGATGGCCAATAGGCACATGAAAAAATGCTCAACATCCCTAATAATTAGAGAAATGCAAATCAAAACTACAATGAGGTATCACCTCACACTGGTCAGCATGGCCATCATGAAAATGTCTACAGATAAATGCTGAAGAGAGTGTGGAGAAAAGGGAACCCTCCTACACTGTTGGTGGGAATGTAAATTGGTGCAGCTGCTATGGAGGACAGTAAGGAGGTTTCTTAAAAAACTAAAAATAGGGAATTCCCTGGCAGTCCAGTGGTTAGGACTCCGTTCTTTCACTGCCAAGGGCACGGGTTCAGTCAAATTCCCATCAAAGGATAAACGCGTTAACAAACTGTGATTATATCCATACAATTAAAATCCCTAGCATAAGTAGCAATAAAATGGGAACAAATACTGATACATGCAGCAACGTGAGTGAATCTTAAAAAAACAGTATAATCTTAAAACAATCTTAAAAATGATATATGCAATTTGTTTTCATTTATGTGATACTCTATATCAATGATCAGTAAATTACTCTCAGTGGGCCAAACTTAATTGCTTACTGGTTTTAAAACAAAATTGTATTGTAACAAAGCCAAACACATTTATTAACATACAGTCTATAGCTTTTTAACCTTCTACAAAGGTAGAGTTGAATAGCAGGGACAGACACTTTTCACCCACAAATCTTAAAGTATCAACTATTCTTTTGTTCATAGAAAACGTTTGGAGACTCCTGCTTTTGGTTAAAAAAAAAATGAAAAGAAGTATCTAAGACCACAGAAAGTATGTCAGTGGTTACCTTGCACCAGGTGTAATTGGGGTATTGACTAAGAAGGGGTTCAAGGAATCTTTATGAGGTTGAAAATGTATATCTTTATCACATTGGTGGTTTCATAGGTATACACATTTGTCAAAAATCATTTTACCAAATACTTAATATGGAAGATGTGATGATATTTAAATTAAATCTCAATTAAGTTGATAAAAAACAAGAGAATATTAAACATAGAATTCACATAATGCTTTCTTATAGAGGTGGAAGACAGAGGGATGGGTTAGGGATAGAAACATAGATTTAACTATTTTCATTGATTTACTTGGGCTGATTGTTGAATTTATGGCTGTTTATTATACATTAACCAACAAAATAGGAAATCCTTCTATCCCTACATTCATAAGGGTTGTTAACATGAATAAGTATTGAATTTTAAGAAATTCTTGTTTTCTATATCTACTAAGATGAATATATATATATATATATATATATATTTCTCATTTTGTTCTAGGAATATGGTGAATTCTGTTGACCTAAAATGAACAGACTGCCAGATATTTCTCCAGCAAAGTTGGGTTAATTTGTGATAAGGAGAGAATTGCAACCGTGACTAGCCATGTGCAAATACCGCATGGCCAGGGAAGGAGACGCTTTTATAGAGCAGAGAGTAAGTTGGGAGAGCTTTAGTAAACAGAGTCCATGGCTTTTCATTGGCTGAGTCCTTGGCAAGAAAGAAGAGTAGTCTTTCTTCTTCCTCTTGGGCTCTGCTACTGTCAAAGGGCATATGCTAGCCACCCCTTCTGGTCTTTCAACTCTTTTTAATTGAAGTTTCTGTATATTAATTTTTTACAATTCCATGGATTTTCTGCAAGTTTATCTTTCTTTAGTAAACCCCACTTGATCATAATATATTAATGAAAATTAGTTTTATTTACTAATATTTTTATTAAAATATTTGCACCTATGTTTATGGCAGAAATTTTCTATACTTTTTATGTGTTGAAAATCCTCAGATTTGACAAGATTTGGGGGCAATGAGCTACAGCCAGAGGATTTTTTGTTCTTCTTCATTCCTCTGAAATTTACTGTAATGTTGGTGCCTAAAGGTTTAGAAAAATTCACCAGTGAAATCATCTGGACAGGAAATTTCTTTGTGTGTGTGTGTGTGTGTGTGTGTGTGTGTGTGTGTACATGCATATCTTACTATGTCAGCAAAAGCTTAAATGTCTGCAAATATCAATTTTGTGAACACTAGAGAGACTCAGAAAAGCCTATATATTTGTACGGTTTAAACTGATAACACTATTTTGGAAAAACAATCTGGCATTTTCTAGTGAAGCTAAACATTTGTATACCCATTCAGCAAAACCACCATCAGGAAAACACTCAAGTACATCTCTTGTTTATGCACACTAGGAAACATGAACAAAAATATTCATAGTAATATTTTTCCAGTAGCAAACCTGGAAATACTGAAAATGTGTATTAATAATATTTGGGCACAAATTTTTGATATAGCCACATAATGGAATAACATATTGCAATAAACAACAAAGAATCACAGATAGGGCTTCCCTGGTGGCGCAGTGGTTGAGAGTCCGCCTGCTGATGCAGGGGACACGGGTTCGTGCCCTGGTCCGGGAAGATCCCACATGCCGCGGAGCGGCTGGGCCCGTGAGCCATGGCCGCTGAGCCTGCGCGTCCGGAGCCTGTGCTCCGCAACGGGAGAGGCCACAACAGTGAGAGGCCCGCGTACCGCAAAAAAAAAAAAAAAAAAATCACAGATATATACGAGTTGAAATTCATAAACATAATACTGAGCAAAAGAAACAAAAAATGAAGATTTGAACAGGTCCACATAAAATTCCATTCCTATAATGTGCAAAACTACAACTTTAAGGATCCAATTATATATACAAAGAATATAGATAAAAACAAAGGAATGACTATTACTTAAGTCAAGATAATATTTAACCCTCAGAAAGGCCAAAGTATTTGCATAGGGAACAGTGAACAGGAAGTGTCTGGAGTACTGGCAATGTAATTTTCTTCACTTGGTTGGTGCTACAAGTCTGTTACCTTTATACTTAGAAAAAAAACATTGAACTCTCTTCTAGGTATATGAAATATTTCACCATAAACAATAGAAGAAAGGACAAAAAACAGGTGTAAACAGTCCAAATTACTGGCATTGATTTGCAACAGGGAAGTTCCCCTTAGTATTCAGGGCGAATAAGCAACTGAGAGTCATGCACCTGATAATGGTTAACAATGATCCCAGCCTACTCACTGAGGGTCATATACATATAAACATACATGGGTATATTTATATATACATGAATTTCATGGAAATAAGACTTAAAACCTGAAAATGTTCATTCCCAACTGTTGAAAGTGCTTGTAGAGGGAAGATGGCCCAATGGGGTAGAGGTACATGAAGTTGGTTTGAAGATGTAAGTTAGAAAATGAAACAGATTTTAGACATATAATTATTTTTATAAAGGTAATTCAGAGAAAACTTTGTGAAATAAACTTAGCATTAAAATATGAGTCAATTATAGAGATGTAAGATAAAATTCAGAATCTTATAGCTAAGAATGAATGCAATTAAGGGATGGAGTATGTATGAGAGAACAAGTCTTCTTTTGGTGTACTTATAATCAGTTACTTTACTCAGGTATTGTACCATAGGTTTCACCAAAAATTTTATATATCTTGTATGTTATAACACTCCAGGTATGTGTTTTTCCCCTTTTGTTCTAATAAAAATAACATCCGCATCACATGATAACATTTAAAAGAATTAATATTTATGAATTATTTAAACTCATTCTTCATACTGTTCTAATCTAATCTAATCACATAATTAAAGGTACCTATAATTTACTAGTAAATACAGGTTTCAATGGAGAATATTGTACATACTCCTTCTGTGTCATGTTCTTGTTGACAGTATTACAAATTAAGATGGAACAATGTAAATTCTTAGTGTTCTATGTTAATGCTTATTTAGAGCAATTGTTATCCTCACTTATACTCAGATATAATATATACTTAAAATGTAACGATTCTCTTCCCTAGAAAATGATTAATAATCATATTTCATCTGAACAATAATTCAGTAGTTAAAATTCTAAGATTCCTTCACTTAATCTTAAGAGGACAAATCTGATTTTAGCTCCATTCATAACCTACTATCAATAGAGCTATTTGATGATGAGATCTCTGTGTTCTAACTCTGAAGAATTTCATTAACATTGTTTGCTTCATTATGTAAAGGTTTAACTGTATGTAAGAATTATTTTCAATTATATAAATCTAAAAATTCACAAGCTTGATTTATTTTCAAGCTGTCATTTCAAAGAGTGTCTCACTCTTAGTGAAGTCTTTCTCAACGCCCAGGATCTGCTTTCTTGTCTGTAAAACAAGTAGCTTAGAAGGCATTGACTTTAGATTTGCTTTAGTCCAAGTTGTGACTAAAACATTTTTTCCCCCTAAAAATATATAATTGTAATTTTTTACCGAAATCAATGGCTTTTGACTTTATACACCAAGATTAAAAAAGGGACAATTTCTTTGACTTAGGTTCATTTTAAAAGGTTGATTTTAAACCTAATTTGACCAATTTAGTTACTTCTGCACCATCCCACTCCATTTCCTGAACAGTAATATGAATTCAAGTCTTAACTGATTTAGGTTAACCTCAGTTTTCATCTAGTCTCAAATCCTACAATTACCAGTTTGCTTCTAAGCTAAGTTTGCTTCTAAGTCTCTAGAAGAACACACATGCATACCACGTATGCAAACAAAAATTAAGATACTATGCACATTTTGGAAATTTTCCTCCTAGCTATTTCAAACAATTGCTGATTTGAATGGAGAATACTTTTATTTTCAAAATTCAATTTTCTAGTGGCAAATAAAGCTGGCCAGGTACCAACTGGAATATCTCGAGCTTTATGTTAGTACCTTGAATAAGGGAAGCCACAAATGTCTAGAGAATGCACCTCTATAACCAGCATAAAAGAGAAGATTTAGCATATCTATGTATAACAGGCTAAGCTGATTTGATCTTCAGTGAGATTATATGCATCAAGGTAAAGCTCTATGTAGACAGCTCAATTATTCTGTTTGTAGTTGTTTTGTTAAGCAATTTTCAATAAAAACAATTAAACTTTAGTTGTGAAAGAAAAGCTCAGAACAATGTTTGACATATTGTTCATGAATCTTTGGCATTACAGACTTACTAATAAAAATTACAGTTTTCAAAGACCATATGTGCAAAATTGCCAATGCCATAAATGGAAGGTTTGAAAGTTCAGCAAAGGTAAAAATATATTTTATGCCAGATAGAATAGGAATACAATTAGGACTCTATAAAATTAATTGTTGGACTGGATTAAACCCACATGGTCTTTAAAAACATTCCTAATTTAACTAAAGAACCTTATATATAACTGCGTTCTTAACTAACCTTCGTTAAACACACAAAACATCACTGAAGATATTGTTTGCTTCAGGTAAACAAAACAGTAAAAATAAACCTTTCTACTTGGAGCTATGAATCCTAATTTCAGGAGGCAAGAAATTCCTCAAAGGTCTTAAGAAACAGAACCTTATTTAAGTTTTGATCATGTAAATAAAAGTAATTTACACTGAAGAGAACTAGAGAAATCAAACTCACTTTGGGAGTCTTGTAAATGAACTATTCTAAAACAACATTAAGAGCATGCAGGCTCTAGGTCCATCCACCTCACTACAAATAGAGTCTGTCATACAGAGTGAAGTAAGTCAGAAAGAGAAAAACAAACACCGTATGCTAACACATATATATGGAATCTAAGAAGAAGAAGAAAAAAAGGTCATGAAGAACCTAGGGGTAAGACGGGAATAAAGACACAGACCTACTAGAGAATGGACTTGAGGATATGGGGAGGGGGAACGGTAAACTGTGACAAAGTGAGAGAGTGGCATGGACATATATACACTACCAGACGTAAAATAGGTAGCTAGTGGGAAGCAGCCGCATAGCACAGGGAGATCAGCTAGGTGGTTTGTGACCACCTAGAGGGGTGGGATAGGGAGGGTGGGAGGGAGGGAGAGGCAAGAGGGAAGAGATATGGGAACATATGTATATGTATAACTGATTCACTTTGTTATAAAGCAGAAACTAACACACCATTGTAAAGCAATTATACTCCAATAAAGATGTTAAAAAAAAAAGAGCATGCAGAAATCTACACCTTTATCTGTGAATGTGTAACAATTTATTTATTATTAATTATTTTGACATTACCAAACTTCATTATTTTCCTTAAATACTGTGAGGCCTGAATTTTTAAAAAATATGGAAAGTCCCTAAATATATTATTTTTAGAATGATATTATTTAAACAAAATGTAGAAAAATACTAGTTAATAAAAATTCAGAAGGCCAGCAATTACTTACTAAATTTTTAAGGGTGACTAGAAGTCCAATGAATTTCATTCTATAAGAAGTCACGAAGTATTAGGTACAACATTAAAAACAGTAAAAGCATATGAAGTAATATTTTGTCTTATCTCACATACAAACAAAATCAGCATCATATAACAAGAAGAATAAAGTGAATATGGGTTAGTAAAGAGTAAAAATTAAACTGAAGTTATTTCCAGGTAATATGTATGTTTGTATTAAGAAAAACAGAATATACAACTAAATTTTAGAATTAATAAAAGAATTTAAACAGGTTGATGGATATAAGATATTTAGGCCAGCAAATATTGATTGTATTAAAAATTTTTTCTATTTGACGTTTTCATCAAAGAACAGTTGATCTACAATGTTTCAGATGCACAGCAAAGTGATTCAGCCATAAATAAATACACACACACACACACACACACACACACTCTCTCTCTCTCTCTCTCTCTCTCTCTCTCTCTCTGAAAAACTTTTCAAATTTCCTTCCACTATAGGTTACCACAAGACATTGAAAACAGTTCCCTGCACTATAGAGTAGGTCCCTGCCATTCATTCATTTTATACATAGTAGTGTGTCTCTGTTAAGCCCAGATTCCCAATTTATCCTTCCGTCTTTTTCCCCCTGGCAACCATAAGCTTGTTTTCTATGTCTGTAAATCTATTTCTGTTTTGTAAATATGTTCATTTGTTTTCTATGTCTGTGAATCTATTTCTGTTTTGTAAATATGTTCATTTGTATCATTTTTTTAAGATTCCACATAAAATGATATATATTTGTCTTTCTCTGTCTGACCTACTTCATCTAGCATGATAATCTCTAGGTCCTTCTATGTTGCTGCAAATGGTATCACTTCATTCTTTTCCATGGCTAAGATTCCATTGTCTGTGTGTGTGTGTGTGTGTATATATATATATACCACATCTCCTCTGTCCATTCATCTGTCCATGGACATCTAGGTTGCTTCCATGTCTTGGCTATTGTAAATAGCACTGCTATGAACATTGAGTCCATGTATCTCTTCGAATTAGAGTTTTTCTTTTCTGGATACATGCCCAGGAGTGGGATTGCTGGATCATGTGGTTAACTCTATGTCTAGTTTTTAAAGAACGTCCACACTGCTCTCATAATGGTTGCCCCAATTCACATTCCCAGCAACAGTGTAGGAGGGTTCCTTTTTCTCCACACCCTCTCCAGCATTCGTTATTTGTAGACATTTTGATGATGGCCATTCGGACTAGTGTGAAACGATACTTCATGGTAGTTTTGCTTTGCATTTCTGTATAATTAGCAATGCTGAGCATCCTTTCATGTGCCTGTTGGCCACCTGCATGTCCTCTTTGAAGAAATGTCTATTTAGGTCTTCTGCCCATTTTTGGATTGGGCTGTTTGTTTCTTTGATATTGAGCTGTATGAGCTGTTTGCATGTTTTGGAAATTAATCCCTTGTCCGTCACGTCATTTGCAAATATTTTCTCCCATTCCATAGGTTGTCCATTTGTTTTGTTTAGGTTTCCTTTGCTGTGCAAAAGCTTTTTTTTTTTTTTTTTGCACAGGCTCCTGACGCGCAGGCTCAGCGGCCATGGCTTACGAGCCCAGCCGCTCCACGGCATGTGGGATCCTCCCGGACCGGGACACAAACCCACGTCCCCTGCATCAGCAGGCGGATTCTCAACCACTGTGCCACCAGGGAAGCCCTGCAAAAGCTTTTAAGTGTACTTAGATCCCATTTGTTTATTTTTGCTTTTGTTTCCACTACTCCAGGAGACGGATCCCCCCAAAAAATACTGCTGTCATTTATGTCAAAGAGTGTTCTGCCTATGTTTTCCTCTAAGAGTTTTATAGTGTCCGGTCTTACATTTAGGTCTTTAATCCATTTTGAGTTTATTTTTGTATATGGTGTTAGGGAGTGTTCTAATTTCATTCTTTTACATGTAGCTGTCCAGTTTTCCCAGCACCACTTATTGAAGAGACTGTCTTTTCTCCATTGTATATTCTTGCCTCCTCTGTCATAGATCAATAGACCATAAGTGCATGGGTTTATTTCTGGGCTTTCCATTCTGTTCCATTGATCTATATTTGTTTTTGTGCCAGTACTACACTGTTTTGATAACTGTAGCTTTGTAGTATAGTCTGAAGTAAGAGATTATGATTCTTTCAGCTCTGTTCCTCTTTCCCAAGGTTGTTTTGGCTATTTGGAGTCTTCTGTGTTTGCATACAAACTCCAAAATTCCCTGTTGTAATTCTGTAGAAAATGCCATTGGGAATTTGACAGAGATTGCACTGAATCTGTAGACTGCCCTGGGTAGCATGGTCATTTTAACAATATTGACTCTTGCAATCCAAGAACATGGCATATCTTTCCATCTGTCTGTGTCATCCCCAACTTCTCTCAGCAGTGTCTTTCAATATTAAAATATTAATGAACTATTTAACTTTTTGTACCCTATTAAATCTTTGAAATCCAGTGTGTATTTGTCACTTTAAGCACATCTCAATTTGAAGTAGACACATTTTGAGTGCTCAATAGCCACTCACAGCACAATTTTAACAGCTTTCTTACAGCCATAACTAGCAAATGATTCCATCTACACCCTAAGATCTTAGCTGAGACTGTCAGCTGGAACACCTACATGTTTACTTTCCAGGTGGTCTAGACTTTCTTATAACATGGCAATTTGGTTGGTTTCAAGAACATTGAGAGAGAAGCAGGGGAGAGAGGGAGGGAGAGAGGGAGGGAGGGAGAGAATCAGTAGGTGAAATGAGTCTTGCATTTTATGAGTAATCCAGAAGGCACATAATGTCACTTTTACTGTATATGAGCAGTCACAACAGTCATAAGCTTGCCTAGTTTCAAGGGGAAGTGTATAATGCAATCAATAAATATACTTTGTAATTTATTTCACAACGTTTAGAAGCCTGCAAGCAGAAAATTGACTATTCGGTGGGTAGGACTAAAGGCCAAGGGGTAAGGTAACAACTGAAACTGATAAATGATAACACTAATTGCTAATATCCTTTTAACCTGTATACAGTCATCCCTCAATATCCACAGGAATTTGATCCTGGAATACCTTGGTACCAAATCTGCAGATGCTCAAGTCCCTTATATAAAATGGCATAGTACTTGCATATAACCTCCACATAGCTGATCTTATACTTTAAATCATGTCTAGATTACTTATTACATAATACAATGTAAATGCTATGTAAATAGTTGTAAACACAATGTAAACACTATGTAAATAGTTCTAGGGCATGGCTAAATCAAGTTTTGCTTTTTGAAACTTCTCATTTTTAAAAAAAAAATATTTTCAACTCTTGGGTGGTTGGATTGAGGATGGAAGCCACCGTGGTATACAGAGGGGTGACTGTGCTATATGATGAGAAAGGTGCATTCAGACAAAGAATGATAGTCTTATGGAATATGAAAGGTTGAAGGACTTAAATGTATTTGACACACATGGAATCATGATAATTGGTCACAAGTCTTTTTTGCTGAGCCTTGACCTCAGGTTCAGAATTCTCAGTACAGTGTTCCAACCAGCCACTATTAACTGGTAGAATATTGATAAAATATTTTATTTCTGGATTAGAAATCATAATGCATTTGCGAATAGGTATACTGGGAGAAACTATGAAGGAGAAGTAGGACAAAGAAAATTTGTTATGTAGTGTAGGATTTTATGTTTGAGATTTTAGAGATAAAATAATTCATAATGGCAAAAGCAAAAATGTAACAACCAATATGGGTTGCTAAAGAAGACTGAGTCCACCAATAAATACCATGGGTGTTAAGAGTTACATATTCAATTGGCTGGAGATATCAGAGACGGTACAATCACATTCCAAGTTCCAAGTCTACAAAAAAATATAAATATTAGTATAGTATGGCTACAAGAAAGAGAATAATATCAAAAATGGTATATATTTTATGGGAGTAAAAATAATTGAAAAGATATATATTATACTGAAAGCATAAAGGAGAATAAAACAAAAAGTGACTCAACCTTCTAGTTCCAAACAGTGGTTGCAAAAGAAACAGATAAACGAAAAACCTTCTATTGAGAGTGATATAAATATAGCAGCAGTTTCATGATAAACCTTTTTTTTTTCAGTTAAAATTAGGAAATTGAAAGGAGTAATGATGGTGTGATAATGGAAAATATTAATGATTGCACTTAGTCCTCACAACATGTTTTAACAGGTATTCCCATTACAACCATTTAAGATAAGAAAAATTAGGTGTAAAGTAGTTAGCCTTATACAAAATAATATCACATACCTAGCAAGTATTTAGTTTATTTTGGATAAAGCCTGTAATTATGGTAATCACTGTCTTGTATAAAGTGTATCAATACTAAGAAACAGTTTATCAGTCTGATAATTGCTTTAATAATAAGAGAAACTCAAGTTTACTTAATGCTTACTGTGTAGTGGCAAATTTGCAGCCAAATTTTTTTTCTTTTAATGATGTTCTGAGTTTCCCCCCACCCCGCAACTTCTTTTCTACTAGATTATCCACTGGAGATAAACATTCTATATTACTCAGCATTATTCTGGTTAAAAGGTAGTGATTGTTGATAAAATAAAGCCATTTTCATATTGTAATTCCATTGAGTTCAACCCTTTCAATAAATCATACATGTGTAGTAAAGTATATATAATGCAATGGGAAGAGAATGCAGAATAATGCTAAATCAATCACTGATAAAAATATTTGTCAGCATTTCCCAAAGATTACCTATGCTCAAAACATGAATTTTTAAATCATCTAGCATGTATTAATTCTAAAATAACCTTAAAATCATGAAAAATAAACCAAAGAGACATTTTAACATGTATGTTTTGCTTCTTGCATTTAAAAAAACAGATTTTTCATACATTTCACAAAATTTGTTTTTTTGGTTTCTTCAAAAGCATGCGTTTATTGTATACTTAATGATGCCACCAATAATATTATGACCAGATGTGTATGTTGTAAATTTTTTTTTTTTTTTTTTTTTTTTTTTTGCAGTACGCGGGCCTCTCACTGTTGCGGCCTCTGCCATTGCGGAGCACAGGCTCCGGACGCGCAGGCTCAGCGGCCATGGCTCATGGGCCCAGCCACTCCGCGGCATGCGGGATCTTCCCGGACCGGGGCACGAACCCATGTCGCCTGCATCGGCAGGCGGACTCTCAACTGCTGTGCCACCAGGGAAGCCCTAAATGAATCTATCTTAATGATTAAAAACAAGAAAAATAACAGATGAAACTTTGCATCATTTTCTTAAGTACAATTGTCTATTCATGAGGTCTATGTTGAATACACTGGCATTAAACCTCTTTTCATCTTGTCATTGCATAAATCATTTGGTTGTTTGCTAAAATCATAGCTAAGTGTAAAAACTGTGAAAAGATTACATTAAAACCTACCTATGAAAATGTACCAAGTAAAGTCTTGTAAAAGTCACAATATCATTTTAATAATAATAGCCAAAATTGGACCTGTGGAGATTTTCAGAATTTCTAATGCCATGTCAAGAAATCTAAGTTTCCTGTTAATAAGATTTACAAAGCACACCATTGTCATATCTTTCTCAAAAGGCTGAATTAGTAGTTATTTTATTTTTATCCAATAAAAATACCATTTAGCTGTATTCACAGAGTATTTTACTAATATATATGTGTTTACTAATGTAATAATATAATGTTTACTAATATGAATGTTGTTATAAAAATAGTTAAACAAAAGTAGAAAGAACTTCAGAAACAGTGGGAATAAAAAGAAAAGAAATTATTACCACTGGTTATATTCTCCGAAAGACATGGCAGCATACAAGAGGGAGAAATAGCCTCAAACCAGAATTCTGAAGATAGTACCAGTAGTAAGCAACTCTGAGCTTGCTCAGATCACTTATTTTTTCTGAACGTGAATTTCTTTATCTTTAAAATGGAATTTATCTTCCATGTCTCCTTTACATCACTCTTCAGGGTGTTTTATGAGGTTAAATGAAATTATATATATGGTATTGTTTTGAAAATAGTAAAATGTTATTTAAAATTAACTATTATTATTGTATATGCAGATTGCATGTATTCATTTTTCTAGACCAGTAGTCTTGAAAATACTTTCAAAAAGTGCTTTCAGAATTTAGTGATGAGTATCTGGCCTGTTGTCATACAGTGACCAAAAATAAATAAATAAACAGTCTGTCTCCAATAATGGAATTATAACAGCCAGAACAAGGGAAATAACAGTCTGTATGGAGCTACAGTTTCAATATCATTTATTAGTTCAATCCCCCAAATCCACAAAGGCAGGGACATGCAGATCGTGCTGCTCCTAATTCTTTCTCTAGCATGTAGCGTAGACACATAATAGAGTCTCAATAAAGTTTAATGAATTAATTCGGGAATGAAAGGCATTTCAAGGTTACTCAATTAAAAGTAGAATATATTTGAAGGAAGGCTGTGATGACAAAAAGTATAAAAACCACTAGGAATAGATTAAATAAATTGGTTATGTATCTTAGAAAAAAAATGGTAACGTGAAACTTGTCTTGAAATATTTACGGGGCAGGCACATCAAGGTGTAGTAAGCAAAATGTGCCACCCAAAATGTGCCTCTTTGGCATGAGGAAGAAACAGAACACTCAGGAAATGTTTCCTTTCTCCTCTCCCTTAACTTCCTAAAAGAACTTAGAGAGAGGGCTTATTTCAGGAAAGAGAATTATCACCAGAGATATCTATAGTATAATATGAATGAGGTGTAGTAGACATAGAGGAATCTGGCAAAGTCTGTTTGTTAAAATTCCTCTCTGTGTCCTATTGTTTCTGCATGACCCAGTAAATACTTGCTTACCAAAATTTATCCTTTTTTTAAAAAAAATCTTTCTGTGAATTGCCTTCTTTCCTTTTGAAGTTCCAGACCTCTTTCCCCTTCCCCTTAGTCCAGAATGTCATATGTACCTCAATTTGCCTGAATCTTTGGAATCTCCCATGTTTATGTGGATTTCCCATGTGTACTGTTAATCAGTGTTGTGTCATTTTAATTATTCAATCAGCCAAACTGAGAAGGGAAGGAGGAAACTTTCCCCTCCCCAACTAGATTTATTTTCTCTGTAGAATAAGCAATAAAAAATGTTGAATTAGAATTCAGAGAAACGTTGATTTCCTTTCCATAAAATAGCAATAATTATAGCTGGTCAAAAATGAGATGTATTTTCTTGTGTACTTCTCTAATTTTGGAAGGTTAAACAAAAGGTACATGATAATTTGTTGGATTCTCTACAAAAGAAATTGGTAGAGTAGGATGGGAGAGTGGTGAAGAGGGCAGGGGCTAGACTCAGAATATCTAGGTACAAGCCTCAACCGCAGAATATACTAACTCTGTGACATGCTAAACACCTTTCAAAATTCAATACGTAAATGAATTTCATTGCTAAATAGAGCTAAAATTCAAATTCAAGTTTGGGATGGGGCCTGGGAGTCCATATTTCTAAGGAACTTACGTTGTGGGCTTTGGGTCTAACTTTGAGTGATAAGAATCTGTGCAAATTATTTAATGTCTCTCTACACCCATGTTCTAAACTCTATAAATTATAGGATATTTGTTAGTATTAAATGCAAAAATTCCCACAAAAAACAAACATACCATAATTGCAAACACAGTGTCTTCTACCAGTATTATTATTTAATTGTTATTATAATACTTCTTTAGGGCTATACAAATCTATGATGATATGTTTATCTCTTTAAAAATTCTGGAGGAAAAAAATACACAACTTATGATATCTGTTAAAGCTAACACTTGAAGGAAATAAGTGGTGATTTAATACCTATATATTTAATTATTTAAAAAATGTCATCATGTTCACTCAGGACCAACATTTTGTATATAGGCTTAATGCATATTAATCTCACACAAGAAAAAACAAATTTAGGTTTCTTAAAGTGACAGCTGTTACTACATCAATATTGGCAAGTGCTCATATAGAATAAGTATCAGAGGAACAGAAAATGTTTTTAAAAAGAAAGAAAAATAGCCACACATCTGTCAACTGATGAAAGAAATCTTCAATAAGTGATATATACCATGTTGTTAATGGGTATATGGCTTTATATTGGAAAAAATGTCAATTCTTCCCAAGTTCTTTTATACCTTCAGCATGATTTCAATCAAAATCCTAAAAATAATTTTTATGACACTTAAGAACTAATTCTAAAATTTATATGTAATAATAGATAATTCTGAATACAAGAACACAGGTAGATAGTTTAAAAAATCATCAAGGTATATAATAAAGCTGTAATTTAAATAATGATTCACTGGTGTATAGAATCACAAATAAAGAAATCAAACAGGAAATGGAGCCCCTCCATGTCTGGAAATGACCCTCTGGAGGACTTTAGTTTTCTTTTGTTGCTTATCCTCTGATATTCCTCCCTATATTTGGAGAAACCCATATGAGTTTTGATATCTAGGAACTTTAGCTTCATCTATACTTTTATAATTTATTTTAAAAGACATATGGGATCACACAAGTCTTGTTTAACTTAAAAATAGTTTATGTATTGATGAAACTGGAAATGTATTCCAAAATATTTAGTGCTAGCAATATTTAAGAATTGTCTAGTTATATTTTATTTTCTGCATTTTTCCAATATCTTAATGTAAAAGTATGTTGTTAAAAAAATTAAAACAGATGAAAGAGATAGCATTTCAGAACTCTTACACTACCAAAATAGAAAACCTCAGAAATGTAAGAAGATAAACTCTAAATGACAAAAAACCAGCAAGAAGACTGTGTGGGTTCAAGTAGTAGGGCATATGGAGAACCCATGCCGATCATTATAAGTGCAAAACAGCAGACAAAAATGTATCTTTTTCAATGGAAAAATATTTACCAAGAAACTTGACCATTTGCTAAACTGAACATTTTCCCATAACAATTAATGAGTACAGTGGCACAACTCCTTGTTGTGGTGTTTTATGTGAAGAATACATTACTGTTTGCATAATGTGTTCAAGAAAAATAAATTAGAAAGGTTTGTAGCTACATCAAGATACAACAGTTGATAAACCAAAAACTAGATAATAAAAGAAGACTTTCCAGTCTATTCATGATTATGTTTGTTTGTTTTTTTAATTTCTCTGTCACTTATCTATGGTGCTAAAAGAAAAGAACTCCAGGAGATACAAGACTTGTAAAACTTTATTCTACCAAATGTATTCACAGTACGAACAAATATTTTACACATAATAAGTGAATGCTAGTTGGAAGACTTTAAATTTTAAGTATAAAATTCATAATTAATAAAATTAATTCTAGTAAAGTTGATGGTATATAAACATTTCTGCCTGTTAGGCTTGTGCCATTCCTGTTTCCTCTTCTACTTTACATAACTTCTTTTATCTCATCAACACATTCATGCATTGATTGGTATTACCTCCTGAAAATATTTATTTTATGTATGTTCCTAATTAAGTTTAACTAAACTTAAAGAAAAATTTGCAAAGTGATATAATTGTGTTTCAAAAAATAAAACTATATTTTGCTGTTTAAAATGGCCCCAAGCATAATGCTGAAGTGCTGTCTAGCGTTCCTCAACGTTATGAAGGCTGTGCTGTCTCTTATGGAGAAAATAAATGTGTTAAATAAACTTTGTTCAGGTGTGAGTTATAGTGCTGTTTGGCTCTGAGTTCAATGCTAATGAAAAAACAATATATATTAAGTATGGTATCTTTAAACAGAAACACACATAAAGCAAGTTCAAATGATAGGTTGACAAAAATTAACCAGGGACACATAGAAACCTAATCCTATATTTCTGCTAGAAGCCTTGGTTCAATATTCACTCACCCAGTGTTTGCAGAGGCTTTATAGAACACAATGGCCACAAATAAAGGGAAATGATTATATATATATATATGTATATATATATATATATATATACATATATATATATATATAATGAGAGTGAGAGAGAAGAGAGAAAAAGGTTATATATATAAAATCAAGTACCTTTATGATATATATGTACCTAAGCAATTTTTTCTTCACAACATTTTCCTGGATATTCTCGGACATATAATCTTCCAAAATTACTCACAAATATTTCTCATATTACTTCAAAATTCTATGGGATTTATGACCTATGTATTTAAATATGTAGGTAAAATTGAGATTACTTGTTCAGGAAGTTAAGACTATTTTTTCCCCATGTAAAATAATCTTTTTAATTTGTCTTTAAAGTTTTGTATATATTTCCATGAAAATCAGAAAAATTAAATAGGTAACAACATTCAAAATAAAATACAATATTTTTTCTTTAAATGGAGAAAAATCTGAATGTTGTAATTAAAATAGCTCCCTAAGTATCAGAAAGAATAATAAAGAGACAAACATCTAATAAAGAGACAAACATCTAAACACAGTCATATGACTGTCATGAAGGAAAGACAATCCTCTACCAGCAACTTTAGATATCTGGGTTAACTCATCTTCATGTTTTGCTTTGGGTCTTCTTTTTTGATAAATGAGTCTTTTTTCTCAAATTTAAACATTATACATGGTTTGCCATACTAATGAATAAATTGAGTCCTTTAAAAGTATAAGGAAGGCGGACAGGTACATGTAAAAGTATGAGATTAGATCACTCCCTGACACCATACAGAAAAATAAGCTCAAAATGGATTAAAGACCTAAATGTAAGGCCAGACACTATCAAACTCTTAGAGGAAAACATAGGCAGAACACTCCATGACATAAATCACAGCAAGATCCTTCTTGACCCATCTCCTAGAGTAATGGAGATAAAAACAAAAATAAACAAATGGGACCTAATGAAACTTCAAAGCTTTTGCACAGCAAAGGAAACCATAAACAAGACCAAAAGACAACCCTCAGAATGGGAGAAAATATTTGCAAATGAATCAACTGACAAAGGATTAATCTCTAAAATTTACAGGCAGCTCATGCAGCTCAATAACAAAAAAATAAACAACCCAATCCAAAAATGGGCAGAAGACCTAAATAGACATTTCTCCAAAGAAGATATACAGACTGCCAACAAACACATGAAAGAATGCTCAACATCATTAATCATTAGAGAAATGCAAATCAAAACTACAATGAGATATCATCTCACACCAGTCAGAATGGCCATCATCAAAAAATCTAGAAACAATAAATGCTGGAGAGGGTGTGGAGAAAAGGGAACACTCTTGCACTGCTGGTGGGAATGTGAATTGGTTCAGCCACTATGGAGAACAGTATGGAGGTTCCTTAAAAAACTACAAATAGAACTACCATATGACCCAGCAATCCCACTACTAGGTATATACCCTGAGGAAACCAGAATTCAGAAAGAGTCATGTACCAAAATGTTCATTGCAGCTCTATTTACAATAGCCCGGAGATGGAAACAACCTAAGTGCCCGTCGTCGGATGAATGGATAAAGAAGATGTGGCACATATATACAATGGAATATTACTCAGCCATAAAAAGAAACGAAATTGAGCTATTTGTAATGAGGTGGATAGATCTAGAGTCTGTCATACAGAGTGAAGTAAGTCAGAAAGAGAAGGACAAATACCGTATGCTAACACATATATATGGAATTTAAGAAAAAAAAATGTTATGAAGAACCTAGGGGTAAAACAGGAATAAAGACAGAGACCTACTGGAGAACAGACTTGAGGATATGGGGAGGGGGAAGGGTGAGGTGTGTTAGGGCGAGAGAGAGACATGGACATATATATACTAACAAACGTAAGGTAGATAGCCAGTGGGAAGCAGCCGCATGGCACAGGGAAACCGGCTCGGTTCTTTGTGGCTGTCTGGAGGGGTGGGATAGGGAGGGTGGGAGGGAGGGAGACAAAGAGGGAAGAGATATGGGAACATATGTATATGTATAACTGATTCACTCTTTTATAAAGCAGAAACTAACACACCATTGTAAAGCAATTAAACCCCAATAAAGATGTTAAAAAATAAAAAAAATAAAAAAATAAAAAAATTTTTAAAAAGTATAAGGAAGGCAGTTTATAGGAGTGCAATCAGTCTTAATGACAGGAACTATAATACACTAAATTTTGATGACTTTTAAGAGTTATAATATTAGAAAATGTTATGCATGTCAAAACTTTACTGTTAAATACTTAAGGAAACTTACATGTAATTGTGTTGTGTATAACGAAAACAAATGCTAACCAAGTCATCCATGACTCATGCTACTTTTGAACTTAGAGTACATTTATCTGATCAGAACCACAACTGCATATATACTTATTCTGACAGAAAACTATTCAATCAGGGCATTTTATTAGTTCTGTTATGAAAACTTAGTATTTTGAACTCAATTGCATATATAATTTAAATTAAAGTGACTAAGATATAACACATGTTTAAAATTTTCATTACTCATGTTCTCTCTGTAAGGAAAACTTGATCATAATTAATAGCTTTCCAGTAAGAACAAAGATTCAAACTAACAGGATATTTCTTAAACAAAACTTTAGAAGCTATTTGAATGCACTACTTAAAAATCAATTACTGACCCACTGACATCAAAAATAAATTTTAAAACTTTTGAAAATCTCCAAAGAAAATTTCAGAGACCTTTTCCTGGAAGGACTTCTAGAAGCGCATTCACAACATATTATCTAATTCTTAAACCCTTATCTTCTGCTTGTTAAGTGTCATCTCAAAAGCTTTGAAATGATACCTATTTGGTCTTCCATTAAAATCCTAATGGAATTAAATTCCTGGTCGGAATTTAACGCTATTTACAAAGTTCTTTCACTATAATAAGAGATCCTTAACAATAGATGTTCATTAAAACACAAAGTGTGTGTACTACTATATCTTTTTTAAGTCTTCTGGAAGTAGATCCCGTTTAAGTTTGAATTCTTCCAAAAGACCCCAAAGCAGAGATTTAAATAGTCCTAGTTTATTTAGGAGGCTCCAGTACAGGGGCTGGGGAGTGGAAGGGAAGGCAGCTAGTAAGGGTGCAATATTAAGCCCGCTATCACCACAGGCAAATGGAGTTTATTCCTTGAAAACTTTGGAAAATGTTACTCAACACACACCATGGAATTATCATACCAGAGGTAGGCACCTATTCTCAGAAATCGTTTACTCAGGGCTGCTACCAGGGGGGGTGTCAATTCACCACAACAACAGCCTGACACATACTAATGCACCACAGGTTTGGGAAAACGTCCCTTCTGGTCCAGAGAGGCTGGCACTAGATGTCCTCAAGAACAAATCAAACTGGTTAGGATAGCGGCTGGGCAGAGGGTCTGCTATAAGTGTTCCCTCATATGATTTCAGTGAAAAATGTGAATTTGACCTATACACAGTTTTTAAAGGCAATTCAAATTCATAAAAGGAAAAAAAAAATCACAGTGATGAAAATAGTAGTATCACATGTATTTGATTTAATATTAGGCTTTTAAAACAATAGAAATTATGTCCAGATATAATTATTTTGGTTATACTTGTCAAATGGTAACAACAATTTAAACTTTTTATTTGTTGTGTTTATATACCTATATTGTGTTTTTATAACCTATAACTTGAAATATAAACATTAGAAAATATGCACCAAAAATTTTTAGTCTTTAATTTTTATATTTTGGTTCTGAAATTTTACAAACTCAAGTCTCTAGGTTGGTCTATTTTATTTATCACATGGTTTCATACTTTCAAAGACAGTACAATAGTCCCCCCATCTGCAGTTTTGCTTTCCGTGGTTTCAGTTACCCACGGTTAGTCCTGGTCAGAAAATATTAAATGGAAAATTCCAGAAATAAATAATTTATAAGTTTTAAATTACATGCCCTTTCTGAGCAGCAAGATGAAATCTCATGGCCACCTTCTCCATCCTGCCTGGGACTCGATTCATCCCTTTGGTCCAGCATATCCACTGTACATTTGACATAAGCAGGCAGGTAAAATCCCCAAAACTGCTCTGATTAAAAAAACAAGTCTTGGAGGAACACTTTAGTTGATTTCACTTTATGGGAAAGATTTATTCTCATTATTTTCTCCCTTTCCTCACCTCCTTAAGTCCCTTGGTCTCTTAGGTTTTTCTCTGTTTCTTTTCACAGGAATTAACATCCTTCCTTAGACTTATTGGGTAGACTGTAATATCTTCTAAAAAGTTTCTCAGACTTTACCAAAACACAGAGGCCACACAGCCAGCTGTGAGTTCTGTGGAGAAAAGGGAGAGGATTGTTATCTGCAACCATTTACAGATACGGTTCTCACTACCCATGTCCATCTGTAATATGGAAGAACATTTTGTATTCTATTACAAGTTAATCACTAGAGGAATGTTGCCCATAAGCTTAAATTATACATAATGTCCCATCTCTGGGAACCCTGCTTCCCAGGTAATGAGCATCAAGCTAAAATACCTTTGTTTAGCTCACAAGAAACATCCTGACCAGGGCCACCTGTGAACGACTGCAGGGGGAAGAAATTAACACATCCACTCCGGAGGCTGATGGGAACCAGGAAGTGTATGACTTTACTCCCTCCCATTTTAGCATAAAAGAAGCCTGAATTCTAAGTCAGTCAAGATGGTTCTTTCCGGCATGAGCCCACCATCTTTTCAGTGGTGCTGGCTTCACAAAGTCTTTATTCCTTGTCCCAACAGCTCGTCATCTCTTGATTATTGGCCTGTCGTGTGGTGAGCATTACGAGCTTAGACTCGGTAACACATCTTTGATCTTTGTATAGTTTTTGCCAGATTTGGAGCTTCTCTAGTCTCCGTTGGGAAGCCATGTACTGTGGCTGCTGTCTTAGATTTGTGTTTCCTTTACTCTGTCAGTGCCATCTGCTTTCTCTTTTTCAAACTCTTGACAGCATTTCTCATCTACTAATACAACAGTTTTTAAAACGTTTTACAGCATAGCTATTTTTCCATTATTTTTCATATTGATTTCTTTTAATTAATATATTTTATTTTTTCAGAGCAGGTTTAAGTTTTCAGGAAAATCGAGTGGAAAGTACAGAGAATCCCCTTTATTCCTCTAACCCCCTGCACACAGTTCACAGTTTATCCTATTAAGATTTTGCGTCAGTGTGGTACATTCATTACAACTGATTAGCCAATATTGATACTTTTTTCAGCTTTATTGAGATATAATTGAAAATAAAATTATAAGATATTTAAAGTATACAGTGTGATGACTTGATACATGTATTCATTGAGAAAGGATTCCCCCCATGGAGTTAATTAGCACATCCTTCACCTCACATGTGTTTTTGGTTTTGTTTCTTTTTTTCTTTTTTTGGTGAAACCATTTAAGTTCTATTCTCTTAGCAGATTTCAATTATTCAATACCATGTTACCAAGTAGAGTCACCACCTTGTACATTAGATCCTCAGAACTTATTCATCTTGTAACTAAAGTTTGTAGCCTTTCACCAACATTTCTGTATTTTCCCTCCCTCCAAACCCCTGACAAACACCATTCTACAATCTGTTTTTCTGCTTCTATGACTTCAGTTTGTTGTTGTTGTTGTTGTTGTTGTTGTTTAAGATTCCACTTATAAGTAGTACCACATAGTATTTGTCTTTATCTGTCTGGCTTATTTTGCTTAGCAAAGTGCTCTCCAGTTCCAATCATGTAGTCACACACACACACACACACACACACACACATACACAAACACAAAGGATTTCATTCTTTTTTAAGGTTGAACAGTATTCCATAGTATTCATATACCATAGTTTTTTTTAACTATTCATCCATTGATGGACATAGTTTTTTTTTCTTTCATACTTGGCTATTGTGAATAATGCTGCAATGAACATGAAAGTAAAGATATTTCTTTGAGATAATTTTATTTCTTTTGGATATATAAGCAGAACTGGGATTGCTGGATTATATAATAGATTAAGCTTTAATTTTATGCTGTTTTCCATAGTGGCTGCACCAATTTACATTTCCACCAATCGTGTACAAAGGTTCCTTTTTTTCCGTATCACCATCAGCATTCATTATCTCTTGTCTTTTTGATAACAGCCATGCTAGCAGGTGTGAGATGATATCACATTGTAGTTTTTATGTGTATTTCCCTGATGATTAGTGATGTTAATTTGCATGTCTTCATTTGAGAAATGTCTATTCAGGTCTTTTGCCTATTTTTTTTTTTTTTTTTATGGTACACAGGCCTCTTACTGTCGTGGCCTCTCCCATTGCGGAGCACAGGCTCTGGATGCGCAGGCTTAGTGGCCATGGCTCACGGGCCCAGCCGCTCCGCAGCATGTGGGATCTTCCCAGACCTGGGCACGAAGCCGTGTCCCCTGCATCGGCAGGCGGACTCTCAACCACTGCGCCAAGAGGAAAGCCCCTTTTTCCTATTTTTTAATTGGACTGTTTGCTTTTTCGGTATTGAGTTGTATAAGTTCTTTGTTTTTTGTTTTTGTTTTTAATTCAAGACCTATTTATTCTCTAATTCTGCCCACATGGAGACACCCTCCTTGAAAAGGTGTTGAATCCTTCCATTCACTTTAACACCTTGTGCTGAAAAAACGGTGTCCAAGGTTTCAACTATGAGATCCACATTCTTAAAGCACTGACTCTTAAACCTCATCTAGATTTCTCCCCTTGGATGGGGGTAGATGACCCAACCACAGCGAAGAACAGCTCAGGCCTGTGGGCTCTGCTCGCTCAGAAGACCTTGCTGCTCCCTTGACCACCCGGCTGGAGCCAGGATTAGGGCCCTGAGACGAGGGGCGCCTGCTGGGCTGTCGCTGCTGCCACCGGCCCCAGCTCCTGTCCTCTTCACTAGGCTGGCTGTCACCTTTAGTTTCCCTGGAGTTTGGGGATTCCAGACCGTCTCTGCTCACACTTCTGTATCATGCCTGCTGCCTCAGCACCGCTGATCCACAGCAAGGGGGAAAAACACACAGAACTGCTTTTCAGCACATCAACGTCCCGCACAAAAGTTATTTTATGAGCCTGCAGGTTCTTCTTCATCAGAGGACATTCCCAAGGCCTTGACTCCCCCCGGCTCCCCACTGCCCTTGCCTGCAGACTGGACATGCGTGGCCGAAATGCTGAGTCGGGCACAACCCCAGGCTCCACTCCGGCGCACTCTCCTGGAGGACTGAGGACGGTGCCCTGGCCTCATCAGCAGGATCTGTCCCGAAGCCAGTCCTAGAGTGACAAGAGCCACACCTGCAGGTCTGTTCCACTGACCAGCACAGGACCGAGCGGGGCCCACGGACCTTGGTCTGGATTGTGTTGGCTGGTCGTTCTTGCCTAGGTTCACAGGCCAACAGCCGCCGTCCTTCCTTTCCTGCTCATCACCGCACCAGCGGCTCACTCCTACCTGCTGCCGTCACACGCCTGGCAACCTCGTGTTCCAGCCAAGAACTGAGACCCCAGCAGGCCCCTGGTTCCCAGCAGGCAAACTCCGCATTAAACTACAGCTGCCTAGCCCTGTTCTCGAGGCTTCAGCGCCAGGAGAGGGCATAGCAAGCCGCGGCGCCCCGACTCCCGGACCGCGATGCTCCGCGGAGGCGCCGGAACCTCACCGCACCCCCGCCACTCCCCCTCCCACCTCCCCTGCCAACACAAGAGACCTCTGCGCCCGCCTGTCCCGGGGACCCAGGCACACCTCTGGCCACTGCGACCCAGGACGGAGGCGCGGGGCTCGGCCGGCGGCGGGCGCTGGGGCGGGCGGGGACCCGGGCTCCGGCCCCGAGGCCGCGCGGACCCACCAGGCCCACCTACGTCCCCAACGCCTGGAAAGCTCCTTGTATATTTTGGATATTAACCCCTTATTGAATACGTAGTTTGCAAATATTTTCTCCCATTCCATGTACTGCCTTTTCATTTTTTGAGGTTTCTTTGGCAGTGCAGGAACATTTTAGTTTGATATATTCCCAGTTGTTTATTTCTGCTTTTGTTGTCAAATCTAAAAAAATATTGCAAAGATCAATATCAAGGAACTTCCCTCCTTGTTTCTTTCTAGGAGTTTTACACTTTCAGGTGTTATGTCTAAGTCTTAATCCATTCTGTACTGACTTTTGTGTGTAAGGACCCAGTTTCATTCTTTTGTATGTGACTATCCAGTCTTCCCAACATTATTATTATTTTTTTTTTTTTCTTGCGTTATGCGGGCCTCTCACTTTTGTGGCCTCTCCCATTTGCGGAGCACAGGCTCCGGACGCGCAGGCTCAGTGGCCATGGCTCACGGGCCCAGCCGCTCCGCGGCATGTGGGATCTTCCCGAAACGGGGCACGAACCCGCGTCTCCTGCATCGGCAGGCGGACTCTCAAGCACTGCGCCACCAGGGAAGCCCCCAACATTATTTTTTGAAGAGACTATTCTTTCTTCCCTAGTGTATATTCTTGGCTCCTTTCCCACAAAATTGACCATTTATATGTGGGTTTACTTTTAGGCTCCCTATTCCAAATCCTGTGCCCAAACTTTTAAGAATCCCATCTGAGGGAGGCAAAACACTAGGGTCTGAAAGCCAAAGATCCTTGTACGCATGAGACCCACAAAACTGTAGAAAACACAAAAGCAGTTCAAACAGGCATGCAAGCACTCAATGCAGCTATTCCCCCAAAATATTCCCCTCCCAGTGCAGAGGGAGTAAATAAAAACTGCCCATCTCCCAGTGTCTTCTCAAAACAGTTTATCTACGTACTTTAAAAGCTGCTGAGTAAGGATGGAGTTTCTAATTTAATGCACAACCAGGGGCTGGCTACTATGCTTCCCAGAGACTGGGGAAGCCTGCAGAAATCTCCAGTCTCCTCCCTCCAACCAACTCCAAGTTGTCAGTATCTCCCTTGAAGGAGCTTGTTCACATGTTGGTACTCCAGCTTTTAAAGCTACTGCCTGAGGGGCTGATCCCCAGATCATGTGGCTCTCACAGCCAACAGGGCTTCAATCTGTGAGTCCCACACGACTATAGAAAACAAAAAAGCAGTATTCAAACAGCCATCCAATGTAGGCTCAACACAGAGGGAACAGGCAAAAACACCCATCTCCCAGTCTTTCCCTGGAAGAGTTTTATGTGCATAATTTAAAAGCTGCTACCTGAGGGCCAGACTTCTTGAGCTACAGGAGAATTAATATTGTCTAAATGTCCAGACTACCCAAAGCCATCTATAGATATAATGCGTTCCCTACCAAAATTCCAATGACATTCTACACAGAAATAGAAAAAAAAAAACCTAAAATCTGTATGGAATAACAAAAGACCCCAAAGAGCCAAAACAATCGAGGAAGAACGAAGCTGGAGGCATCCCACTTCCTGATTTCAAACTATATTACAAAGGTATTGTAATCAAAACTGTATGGTATTGGAGTAAAAACAGACACATAGATCAATGGATTGTTCCAGAGTCCTTTCATAGACTATGTGTTACCATCTTTCAGCAAAATGACTCTCCCTTTCAGACACCATTTTGCTCTCAAGATTCCCTATTCATTCTTCTCTTTTTAATTTTAACAAGTATGTTTTAATTTATTTTCCAGAGGAAGGGATATTTTATTACATTTTTATCCACGGTTATTACTGAAAATTACATCTTAAAGAGTTAATCATTGTCATTTTCCAAATTATGGGTCACTTTTTCTATTTTTTCTTAATTTTATAGAAAATAAAGAAATTTTTCACCATTGAATTTAAATAAAAAGTGGGATTCAGTTAGAATATTTAAATGGTTATTAATTTTGTAAGTAATAATTCTGTAGTAGTAATGTTGATTAGTATAAAATATTTGAATTCTCTATTATCTAAGTAGTGAGTTTTAGATAATTACCTTTATAAATAAAAAACTTAATCTGTACACTATTATATTGAAATGACAGCTGGAAATTAATGATTAATCACCCTCCTTGTAGGATATTAATAAAGTATAATTTATATTAATAACTTTTAACATAAGGCCTTTTAATGTGCCTATTTCTTTTCAGTAGCATTCTTAGCCTTAAATTCTCAAACACTGTAAAAACCATTTTGCTAAATGGTTAAGATATATGAGTTGGTAATCATCTGCCTACTTTATTTCCAAATAAAGGGATTTATTTTTAATTTTTTTCAGTTTAAAACATCATTGTTGTTACAGGAATGTGTCTATAGATATGGGAAATATTTGATCTCAAGGTACTTTGCATAGTAAAAGAATAAAATCATACCTTAGATGAAGACTGGAATTCGATGAACATTATATACATCAGTGTTTCCAAAAGGTATGACACTGCACATTCAGGTCATATATTATGAAAGGCAAATAATTTATACAAATGTTACTCCATAAACACAAAGTAATTTTGGACATTAGGATGTGAATTAGTGGAAGATATCTAATAATCAAGAGAAATAGGACGGCAAGAATTTCTTTTTTAAAGATGCAGAGAAGTCTATCCAAATAATTCATTTCAAGCAACCTCGACATAGCTAGTTTATGGAGATTATGGGAAGATTGTGCAGTTCCTCAAACCACCCCTTGGCCTAGCTACTTTGTCGAGAAAATAGACAGACACAGAGAGATATTCAATGAGTGAAACTTTTTCCTTCTTGTCATTTGAAGGCACACTGAAGAAATTTTAAAAAGCTATACTCAGCATAAGGCAGAAACCATCACTTGTGTTGACTGGTTTCCATCTTCTTTCAGCCAGAGTATAACTTGAAGCTGTAATTGTTTAGCATCTTGTTATATTAATAAAGAGATAGTGGTGTCTCATAATAGACCCCAGGATTTTTGTTTTGATTTCTATATATGTACTATAGACAATTTAAATTATTAGTGGAAGCCACCAAACTTTTTGTTAGCTTTCAATTTGGCTGCTGGATAAATAATAGCATTTTTGATAATTTAGTGCTGTAAAGTAAACTTGATTGGATATATTGTGCATTGGTTTTAGTGCTAAAAATCAGGAGTTAGATTTGTAAATTAATTTAACTGCCTATACAATATGGTTAACTAACTACTTAAATTTTCTATTAGGATTATAATAAAATGTAAGGATATGGGCATATTTGGACTATAAATGAAATTAGTTGTAATAATTTTTTAAAAGATAATCACTGGCTTACAATTTTCATTTAAAATTCTTAAAATACCAGGAATAAAAAGACAAAGAATGAGGCTTATTTTGTTTGAGGCATAAGAATTTATACCATTTTGTAACTAGCTCCATATTAAATCTCAACACAATGGATATGGATTCAGTCTTTCTTAATATCTTTACTAATGTCTGCTTTTGTCATTTTCTTCTTTTCCCTTTCTTCTCATCATTTGTATAAATCAATCCATTATACAGTCCCGTATGTTCAATGTTCCCTAGTTATTCCCCCAGACTACAGTACTATCATTTAAACTTTATGAAGTCAAGTAAAACAATCTGCCACATGTAATTCTAGCAAAAGTAGAACTTCCACCATTGAACTCAGTAAATAAATCATGAAGTCAAATTTTTTGAAAGGATATGTATTAAAAAAAAAAAAAAGATGGGAATGAAAATCAGTGTCATATTAAACACACAGCAGGTTCCCAAATTTTGAACTGAAGTACAAACCCTACCTCTCAAATGATGTGTAGGTGCACTGAATTAATTGTAGGTTATAGTAAATATATTTAGAGCACAAAAGAAAATAAACAAGTTTTTAATCTTTCAGGTCAACTTGGATGTACACTGATAAATTATTCTTCTTGAAATCCCTCCCCTTATCTTTTCCTTCACCTTTCTCTCTCTAAAGTCCTGGATCCATCTTGCTTGTACTTCCAATGATCAAGGCTAGGATGAGCTAATTAATGGCAAGGCAATGGATCCTTATGGGCAAGGTCCTCCTAAGCTAGCACAATTAAGTTGTTTGGATTTTTCATAGTGGAACATTTATAAGACTAAGTCATTCTCCTAATAACACTGTCTTGCTATTGTAGCATTAAACTGATACATTTTTATAAAAGTATTCTCTAATAGGGAGAAAGAAAAAAGAGGGTAAGAAAAACAAAATCTGTTCTGACTGAGGAACACCAAACAATTTTCCTCTATGCCCCAGACTCACTAATAAGAGAGATGTTATTCTGGTTTAGAAAGGAAAAAAGAAAATCCCTAATCACAGAACATACAAAGTGAATACTTAGCATTTATCTGATAACAAGATTTCCAATGCACAAAAATGAATCTGAAAAGGTCTCTGAATAAGATCTATAGTGGCAGGTCACTCATTTACTAACAACACAACTGGGATGTATAACGGAAATGAAACTCCTTTATTTCTCAATAGCTTATTTTTATCTTCTTCATAAGCTTCATCACCTGCTTGGGAACAAGTAGGAGATCTAAATTTAGTAAAACCAAGACTAAAATTTAGTACCATTCATAAATTTAAGCAGTTCTTTCAAGTTTAAATCATTCCTTTAGACTGTTCTCTCCTCTCACCTGCTTCTTTTCCAGATTTTGACTGGATGCACTGAATGAGCTAGCGTTTTATGAGAAGGCCAGTAAGATCAAAGCAAAAACCCTCACAATACAAACACCTAGAGATAGTGGATAAAATATAATACAGAAAATGTAGTTTATATCGACAGTATGTTTACCTCTGGAAGAAACTGAATTAAACCCACAGATGCTAGAAGTAAAGGGAAAGCTAAACGCCTTTAATCATTTAATATTTTAATTAATTCAACAAACATTATGGAGTACAACAATATACCAGGCAGTGTTCAGGCTTTATTCATAGACACGATTAAAATACAAATTTTTCTGATATCAGATCTAAAGGAGTAAAATCATATCATTTCCAGAAGATCATGCAAATTATTGGACAAGGGCTGAGTATTCACACCTACATTCTTTTCTTAAAGAAAAGAATCTTCAGGAACACTAAAGATAAGGAACTGAAACTGAGACCTAGTGTAAAGAGATCAAATAAGCTTCCCCTATAATCAAAGATGACTTGAACCATCTCTAAACCATAGCTCTCAGTGGACTGAAAACTATTTATTGGGAGAAACTAAACCTCTGGCTTGAATTTCAGATAGGTTTGAACTTTGACTTTATAACCAGCCTGGCGAGTTGGTGAAAGAAATCCTTGTTGTAAGTCAACTCTCCTAAAAGACCAGTACACCCATCTGTTGACAATGCAATGGATCCAGAATCTGTCATACAGAGTGAAGTAAGTCAGAAAGAGAAAAACAAATACCACATGCTAACACATATATATGGAATTTTCAAAAGCAGTACTGATGAACCTAATGGCAGGGCAGAAATAAAGATGCAGACGTAGAGAACGGATTTGAGGGCACTGGGTCGGGGGGAAGGGTAAGCTGGGACGAAATGAGAGAGTAGCACAGACATATATATATTACCAAATGCAAAATAGATAGCTAGTGGGAAGCTGCTGCATAGCACAGCTCGACGCTTTGTGATGACCTAGAGAGGTGGGATAGGAAGGGTGGGAGGGAGGCTCAAGAGGGAGGGGATATGGGGATATATGTATACGTATAGCTGATGCGCTTTGTTGTACAGCAGAAACTAACACAACATTGTAAAGCATCTAAACTCCAATAAAGATGTGAAAAAAATTTCTAGTGATGATCATTTTAACTTCTAAGAACATGAGATTTTCCTGTTCTTTTAATGAATGATCAACTGCTGGATATTTTGATAGGGCAGCAAGTATGAGCATTTCAGTCTCTGTGGAGCTCATTTCTGAACATCTCAACATGGACAAATTCTATTTAAAAATATGAACATATCAGAATTCATAGCCACTTCTAAACTGGAATCCAAATATTCTCAAATTAGACCAGCAGTCGGATTCAATAACCAATCTGAAGAACACAGAAAACCACACTAAGATTATTAGGTAAGTTACCTAATATCATGAGTTTTTTAGTTTATTTCCTGAATCACTTAAGTAATATCAAAACAATATAAATGCTAATACAACATTATTCCGTTACAACAGCACGTGTTTCACCTGCCAAGTGTAACTGCCTGCCCAATCTAAATTTTCAGGTGAGGTTTTTGTACCCAGAAAGAAGGTAAGTGTGAAGCTTGGGAAGAATTCCCAAGTCTCAATTACAACATTTAGGAAGCTGAGGCTGAGTTATCCTTAATTCCTTTTTTTTTTTTGGTCCCAGTGTCCAAATGTGAAGCCTCTTTACCTCTTGCTAGTTTCTCCAGAGACTAAACCTCTTGCTTCCTGCTGGGTGAGGAGTGTTTACCAGGCTATGCCAAATAAAAATTGGGAAAGGAGATCAGAGCGATCTAACTGTTCCTTAGATAGAATTTCAACTAATTCTCCTACTTTCATCTCCACCTCTCACTACTATCTTTGGATATCTTTGGTATTACTCACTGCAGGGTATTTTGGTGATTTAGTGATGCAAATGGCTCACTTCTTGTTAGTTTTCCCTCTTTTGGTACATTCTACTTGTTCATACATTTTCTCATCTTCCATATGCCAAAATTAAGTGAACATTCATCTAGTGCCAGTTCCTTACCAATGTATATATTCCTTCATTTTATAAGAAGGAGTAGAAATGCATGCATGTTTTTAATTAGTCATTTTAAGCTAGAGGTCTTTCATGATATTCTCCTAGAGAGTAAATTTTCTATTATATTTGAAAACATTTTGGCTCTACGTTAGCTCTGTTGGCAATAAAAAGCATTAAAATATTTGAGGAAATTATATTCCAGTTTAAAAAAGTCCTAAATGGATACAACAAAAATTAACAAAACAGAAACACTGGACATTGTCAATAAAAACCTAAATATGAAATTTAAAAAAAAAGATTTCAAACTGGAATGATGATAGTGAGTTATAGCATAACTGAAATTTACTTAGTCAATATTAAGGCACTATTGATCACAAAGCTCTACCTCAATTCCTTTTCTAAAGGTGAGAATAAATCAGAAGAGACAGTCAGCTATGCAGCCAAAATGCTAAACAGAAACAAGATAATGTGAGATTTAATTTTAGACTTGTTAGGAATAGTCTTTGTGATTCTGGAAAATACATTTAGTGTCTATAAATCTCAGTTTGTTATCTGTAAAATGAGAGAGTCAGATTGGAAGGGCTCTAAATTTCTTTCTAGGTGCAAATTGTTTCTAAATCTAAAATATATGTTTCTCATATAAAATATTATTTGAAATGTTAAAAAATAGATCCCTTATTTTTAATAAATATCCACATGATGCTTAAAAGGCTATAGTATTTTAATCTTTTCATTGCTTTTTCCACACTTTATAGTGCCAAAATAACTGAGTAAGAAGAGAACATAATTTTTGTAATGTTATAAAGTGTTAATATTTAATAAATACTTTATATTTATCAGATACAGGATATTATCAGGATGTTATTATTTACCTTATTCTATAATGATGGAAGTTAAGTTGGGTAATTTGACCAAGTCTCCATAAGCCATAAAAGACTAATAAAAACCACATCTAATTATTCATTACAGGTGGATATGTGTACTGTAAAATCTTTTTTATACAGGTTTGGGGGAGTTATGTTCTATCATATATACTTTCTACCTAAATTTATTAACTGTCAGACAAAAAAATGCTCCTCTTAGAATGTAAGTATATTTATACTAACAAATTATTTCTTAAAACTGTAAAGTGATTTTTGAAAAATATCTGTTTTTGTGTCTTCTGAATTAATTTTGAAAACTATGTGAATTAGTATTGTGACTGGTCCTTATAGCTAAGGAGCAGTATGTATTTGTTAATTTTTCCTTATAATTACAGTAAAATAACTAAATGTTTTGTACATTAAAATGTACATTTTCTAATTTCTTGTCAGACTGAGAATCATCTCCTTGTTGTTACTTTAAGATGCTTTCTAATAAAGATATTACTAGAAAAAAATAAAAACTTTTAAGCAGCTTCTCTCTTTGCTCTATATGCATTGTCGTATTAATATAACAATCAACTCTGTAAAAAGAATCCTTTTCCTATTTACAAATGAGAAAACTGAAACACAAAAGGATTAGGTCACATAATCTGCCCATTTTCCAAAGCTGGTAAGTCAAATAGTTATAATTTTAAGCCCCAGTCTCTCTAACTCTAAGCTCTACATTCTTGAACATGGTGCTGTTTGTCAATTAATGAAAGGTGGTGCAAAGACTTGAAAAAGTAGATATTTTAAAAAATATACTAAAATAAGCCTTTATTGTGAGATGAATGAAAACTATGTGCACAAACTGTGTTGTTTCAAAAATCAGCTACTCATCATGCTGATGAAAGGACAAAAGAATAATACAATTAAATATGATTAGTCTCATTACATAATCTACTCAGATGAATGAGCGATGTGATTACGTTATTTTTTCCATTGAAGAAAAACATGCATAGAGAAAAAAACATACAAATTACAAATGTATAACTCTTGCCAAGGGTGGCTTAAAAATTAGCACATGCCTGGGTGGGAAAAGCAGCAGAAAATATCTGGCCCACCTTAATGTGGATGTGCTTTCTTTCCTCTCTGTGATCTTGAAACCTCAAGTCTTTTCTGCCAATAAAGTCACCACCAAATGCCTTCAACGAGCTATTTTGTTAAATTATTATTTTATCCAGGTTTTACAGTTGCTCTTGGTAGAAGTGTGTTAAAGCAGAAGTGTCTTGTTGATGTTTAAAAATTGAAAGTAAACATGATCCAAATTTAAAATATAATATCAAATTAATTTCTGACATGGTAGAATCATGTCAATTAATTATATAGAAGCAAAAAAAAAAAAGTTGGAAAATAATCAGTAGTTTGGTTTGCCATAGGGGGAAATGTTAAAGGCCCAGAATCCAGTTCCAAATAGTTTATACAAATATTTAAATTTAAGCAATTTAATAAAGTAAATTAGAGGAATTCTGTGATGACTGAGAAGTGCTTCTGTACATACTAAGCAGTACAGAGATTTTAATGGTTTCAGAAGAAATTAAAAGAGATTAAAAAATCACTTTATTATACAGTACATAATGGACAACCAAACAAGTAAATAGTTTAACTGGTTTTTAAAATTCATTTAAGTGCATGAAATGTGAAATGCTTTAACTTACAGAACTTTTAGAAAATAATGTGCTGATACCAGATAACAGAAATTATAATGGTAATTTTCTACATTACATAAATCTATTAAAGTGAGAAAGGCAAACAGATATAATTGCAACTATTTGTGGAAAATCAGAAAATAGGAATCAATATGTATCAGAGGGATTATCTGAAAGATCTCCTGATGATGACTATGATATACTTGCAAATAATCTACAAGAGATGAAAGATGAAAGAACAGGTATAATTTGTAATAATTGTTGAATATCAGGATAGACATAACTTTTTCTGAAAAAGAGAATTCCACAGTCTCTAACATTTTCAATTTTAAAATATCCCAGAAAATTTACAAGAAAAGAAGTGATAGCTATCCTAATATCCATGGAATGTTCAAATTTTCTGAACTAGGAAAAAAAGAAAATGTTGAACAATTTTAATAAAATACATACATTTATAACTGATAATAAACAATTAAGTTTGCCCCCCCAAAGAAATAATTCAGTGCTATCATTCCATAACTGATGATAAGCAAAGCAGACTGTTAATCAGCAAGAAATGTTAGTTGCTACTCAATGAATAAGGAATGCAATATGGGCAGAATTTCACTGAGTGAACATGTTGTAAACCACAAAATCTGGAAGCATGTAGTAATTAAATAAGTGAGGTAAACTATGTGCAACAAAAAGATGATCCAAGCAGATTATATAGCTTGTAGTCAATATAACAGATGGCCCATATGCCTGACGAAATTACCTAACAGCAAAAATTATGATTTAATGAACATTGGGGAGTTTGGTGAAATTTGGTTATTCCAAAATTTATGTAACTCTAAAGTACCAACTCTGTAATTCAGTAATAATTATAAAGCTCAAAGCTCATATTTGTAAGTGTCATAAAAATCTACCTCCCTTCAAAGATGTTAAGAAATGTATTAAATATTAAGTAAACTGACTTTAGAGACTTTCATTATTCATTTTATTTGAGAATGATTTTATAACACCAAATTGGTGTTACTAAATATTCAACTAAATACATTATACATTTAAATTTAAACTAGATACTCATTAAACACTTTTCAAAGTTATAATAGAAAATCCTATAATTTAAACAATTACTTCAAATTTTTCCCTAACTTTGGAATTTTTATTTTTTATACTCAAATATTTATTGTACAACTATTAAAAAGCTGTATTACTCACTGGTATAAAACAACTTTTCTTTCAAAGAACTGTGAATATACACAATTGGAAAAATCATGCAATCAACCAAATCAGTATCTGATGGGCAATTCTTATGTATTTTATAGCAACAACACAAATTAATGCCTTTAGAGGATATATATATTATATATAACATATATGTAAACTTCACTGTTTCTGAACTTCATAAATCAAACATCTAGAGATACTTCTAAATGTTACCATCTTTATATGACAAAGTCATAATTTGTAGGTGAATTTTTTTGGAATTGTATTTGCATAAAAACTTGATCACATACAGTCAAGATACCAACAAACAGCTTTTAAAATCTATATTATACATTAATATAAATATGACCAGAGCACCCCAGTGAGTTCCTATCTACAAAGGTACATTGATGTTGATTTCCCAAAGTTCTTACTCTCACTTCATCTTTGGCTATATTATCTTTCGTTTACTGAAATGTATTCCACTCTTAAGTCTTTCATGAGACCTGCATGTATTCATAAACTTTATTGTTATTGTGGTCACCAAGCAGCTTCTTCTACATTTTGCTTTTTCCTGAGCCAAGTAAAATTTTCTCATATTTCCCTTATGAGGGCTCTCTCATTGTAGGGTCCATAAGTGGTGTGCCCTGGATTTATGCTCCAATATCACCCAGGCATTGAGATTCTTTACCAGTGCTGAATTATAAACCAAACTGAGGAAAGAGTTCCTCTCCCACACAGGGCTGCACTTTGTCATGCAGATCCCAAAGCACCACAATACGTCACAAAAGTTTCACTAGTCTTTCATGACAACTCTCCTTTATCTTACATAAAAAGCATCTAGCAAAGATTTCACTCAGTCGTATGCATTAGTAAACATAGACTTTGGCAGGAAAATAATAAACCATTTTTTTTCTTGATATAAAAACAAAACACTCTAAAAGTATCTTTGTAGAGAGTACTTTAACATAGAAAACTAGTTACCTTATTAACCTGAGCATTATTCCTCTCAAGTCTATCAATATCTTCAAACTTTTGTTTAAACTGAAAACAACAACGTGAGGAGGATTTTCTCAATGTAAGAAAATACAGTCAAGTTTCCTTGTCTTAGAAACACCTTGCGTTCTTCATGCCCCAAACAGTGACTTCAATAGCCGATCACTTGAGATTTGTCATTAAAATTACTGTAGCTCTGGGGCCTACATTTCCCCTCCCAGATTAGGCCACTCCAAGTTGGTAGCTGCCTTCTACAATGAAAACGCAACACCAAAATCACAACTATCTGCAGAACAACCATCGATGAAAAAGACCAAAGCCTACCAGAAAAGATCTTCTGTAACTAAAGACATAAAGAAGGAGACAGGTAGGAGGGGCAGACATGAGACAGAATCAAGTCCCATACTCCCGGGTGGGCGACCCACAAACAGAAGAATAATTATATTGCAGAGTTTCTCCCACAGGCGTGAGAGTTCTGCGCCCCACGTCGGGCTCCCCAGCCCGGGGTCCTGCACCTGGAAGACAAACCCGCACCGCGTTTGACTTTGAAGGCCAGCGAGGCTTAAATTTCGGCAGCCCCACAGGACTGAGGGAAACAGAAACTTCACTCTCCATGGGCGCATACAGGCGAAGCAGTAATTTGATAGGTTTCTGGGCCAGACATACCTGCTGGTCTAGGAGTGTCTCCTGGAGAGCTGGGGCAGCTGCGCTCACTCTGGGGCCGTGGGCCCGCCCCCCAGCCATATTCGCGAGCTCGTTCTGCCGCGTGGAAGCCCGTGCTGGCAGGCGCAGTAGCGCCAATTGCCGGCCCCACCCAACAGCTTGTGCACCTGTGCTGGAACATCTCAGGCCAAACAATAACTAGGTGGGGACACAGCTCCACCCATCAACAGACAGGCTGCTTAAAGACTTCCTGAGCCCACAGGTGCCTCTAGACGCGGCTCTACACACAGCCCTGCCCACCAGGGGGTCCAAGACCCAGCTCCACCCATCAGGAGGCAGACACCAAACTTAAGAAAACAACAATCCCACAGCAGGCTAGACCCTAGCCTGGGACCAGCTAAGCCCTAGCCCTGCCCACTAGCAGGACAACACAAGCTTTGGGACATCTCGGACCCCGTACCCAACTGTGCCCCCCCCCCCCCCCACCCCCCAGCAATCTGAAAGCAGCCCTGACGTCCCTTGGCCCTGTAGCCAGACTCCAGGACCTGGCTCTGCCTGTCAGTAATCTGGCACTAACCCCAAGACCTGGCTTCCCCGACTAGTGAGGGGGCCAGAGCCCAGGAGTCTTTTGGACCCTGACTCTGCCCACCAGTGAGCCAGCACTAGTCAATAGTGAGATATTTTTAGTGGACTTTTTCCAGTCTGTCCTCTGTGCAAACAAATCATATTTAGATGGTTAAAAGAGCTTGTTTTTATTTGCTATTGCCAGATGTTTTCTATTTTAGTGACAAGAGTCTTTTTCCAGGCATATTGCAAATCACATTGATTTTGAGCCATATTATTTTACATTCGGTAGTGTATATATGTCAAAGCTACTCTCACTTCACCCCAGCTTCCCCCTCCCCCTGCTGTGTCCTCAAGTCCATTTTCTATGTCTATGTCTTTATTCCTGCCTGGCTACTAGGTTCATCAGTACCAATTTTTTTTTTTGGATTGCACATATATGTGATAGCATATGGTATTTGTCCCTCTCTTTCCGACCCAGCCCACTCTGCATGACAGACTCTAGGTCGATCCACCTCACTACAAAAAACTTAATTTTGTTTCTTTCTATGGCTGCGTAATATTCCACTGTATATATGTGCCACGTCCTCTCCATCCACTCATCTGTCGATGGACACCCAGGTTGCTTCCATGTCCCAGCTACCTCAAACAGTGCTACAATGAACATTGTGGTACATGTCTCTCGCTGAATTATGGTTTTCTTGGGGCATATGCCCAGTAGTGGAATTGCTGGGTTGCATGGTAGTTATATTTTTAGTTTTGTAAGGAATCTCCATACTGTTCTCCACAGTGGTTGTATCAATTTACATTCCCAACAGTGCAGGAGGGCTCCCCTTTCACCGCCCCCACCCAGCATTTATTGTTTTTAGATTTTTTGATAATGGCCATTCTGACTGGTGTGAGGTGACACCTCATTGTAGTTTTGATCTACATTTCTCCAATAATTAGTGATGTTATGTATGGATAATAACATTTTTATTAGTTAGAGACACAATTATAAAATAATCTAGATTATAGAATTAGATTTAAGAAGGATTGGGATTATTACCTAGGGCAAAATAAATGTAGGGGAACTTGCTGAAGTTTAAAAGTTACTGAATTTGTATTCACAGGAACTGGATTTGAGTCTGAGTGCCTTCACTGAAGGAGTCAATTCACCTCTTGAAAACTCAGTTTTCTTATTACAAAAATTATTTCAATAATCATCTCCTTCTACACATATTTTTTAAAATATTCTGCAATGATGTAGGAATGGAAAACGTAAATGTGAAACCCAAAGTAAGAAAAACTATTTTCTTTTTTGATTGGTTGATAAATGTTGGGCTTTTAAAAAAAAGTATATTTCATTGTTTTCTAATTTTTTCTCAGGGATAATTGTTTCAAATGTAGATTCCCAAGCCCTTTCCCAAGAGATTATGATTAAGTATTACAATAGGAGATTCCAGTAATTTTTGTTTTTAGTCAAGGCATATATATCATTCTAATGATCAAACAAGTTTGGAAAATACTGGCTTATATCCTTTCTCTCAGTGAAAGTCCATGAATACAGTGATTCAAATATTAAGGCATTTGAACTGAAGTAAAATTTCAAGTACTAAAAATGAAACAAAATTGCTACCCTTACACCTTACTCACACATAACAATTTATCTTTTTTTTTTCTTTTTTTAAAATTACATGTACACCAGACACAAAACATATTCAACTAACCTCTTTCTTTTATTGGTATGACATCTTCATGCCTTAAGACATTTTACCATCTTCCTTACAATATTGCTTAAGTAGAGAGATAGATTCGAATCAATTTTCTAAATAGATTTGCCTAGAGAATCAATTGTTAAGACATGCTAACATTATAAAAAGAGAAATAATAGTCAGTCACTTTATTCTTCCTGGTGAAAGAACATAACACCTCCCAATTTCCCCATATATGAAGAACAGAAAAACATATTATCTGGCCCCATAAAAAATCAGAAAAATTCAAGTAGTGGAAACTATAGGACAATCAGTCTTGCTTCATCAACAAATTAGTTGACAGGAATAAAATGGAGGGAAACATAAAGAAACATGAAAGATGATAGACCTTCTTTAGTTTAACCCTGATTTATACCAACTTTAAAAAAAGAGGGTAGGTCACTGGCAATTTTGACATTTATAATAAATTTTTAAAATTTTTTTAAAGTATAATGGTACTATCATTATGTTAAATAGTCTTTATCTTTTGGAGATACATATCAAAATATTTGTGGAGGAAACAGTATGTCTAGGGTTGCTTCAGAATATTTCAAGAAGGAAAGAATGAATGGGGTTGTAGATGAAGCAGGATTGACAGTTGTCAGCTGGTTGCTGGGGATAGGTGATGGATATACCAGGATGCATTTTCCAGTTTTCTACTTTTGTGTATATTCAAAATTCTCCATAATAAAAGGTTAAATATAGTAAATATACCTCGACCATTTCTAAATGTATTGACTCAATAGATCTTGGGTAAAAGCTACACATTATATTTTAAGTAAGCTACATAGTTGTATCTGATAGACAACCATGGATTAGGTATACCTAAAAGTTAATATGTATTTTAATGCATGTATTTATTTTCCCACTATTTTAGTTATTTCTATGTGGGGCATCCATAAAGCCCATCTTGGTGAACTATCTGAGTAAGTAAGCAAGCTAAATATATATATATATATATATTCTTTTCACAGATTTGAAAGATAGTCTTAGTAAATCAATTGCAAATATGCCTTGTAATTCTATACATGCAGATAATCAAAAACAGAGACTCAATTTATTATTTTGATGCAATGTAGTATTCCCAACAATAAGACTACCTATCCTTAAAAATCTTATAATAAAAGCTTGGCAAATCAATTGTGCATCAATATAAGAATTCTGTTGGGAGAGAGCAGAAAAAACCCCCACATAGTTGAGTAAATCTGCAGACATAGAATTAATAAAATAATATTCAAACATTTTTATTGAACACTTTGAGAAGATGTAATCATTAATACACATTGAACTGATAATAAAAGAAAAAAATCACAACTGACTATAGCCAGTGGTTTATAATTCTGCTTATATTTAAATTACTTAGAGAGATTTTTTTTGAAACTACTACTGCCCATGGCCCAACTCCAAATAGTGGGGTGGCACTGGTCTGGAGTGGGGTCTGAGTATTAGTATATTTTAGAGTTCTACAGATGATTGTAATATGTTGTCTGGGTTGAGACATATTTTTCTGTAGACAAAAGAACTCTCTCTTTGAATTAGAACTTTGAAAACGGCTCACGGTATTAACTTGGAGAACTATATAGCCTGATTTAAAAAAATAAGGGGAGTTCACAATGTATTCAACATCTGAAGAGTGTGAGTTAGCGAATTAATTACAATCTGGTCCTTGGTGTTAATTTCTTTTCTTTTTTTTTTACTACTGACCTGCATATAGAGTGACAAAATATTTACTAAGTATATGCTCTACCTAGATAAATCCTTGAATGTCATGTTAGAATAAGATGAGTCAAACTCATTCCTTACCTCCATAGAGAGTTTAATCCAGGCCAAAGTTAGACATGTAACCAAGCAAGCGGCCAACATATGTGGACTGACTGACAACCATATGTGAGACCTTCTACCAGGAGCTAGGAGGCACCACAATAAATAAGAGCTTGATTTCCAGAGGATTCAATCCAAATGAATAAAATAAGCAAGTAAATAAGTGTGGGCATGTTGATTTCAGATTCTTATAAGTTATATAGGTAATGTGATGAAGACTGATTGGATGGTTATTTTTCATGGGGTTCTGGGGAAAAACTTCTCTTAAAGGTCCTACCTGAACAGAAACGAGAAGTCAGCTGTGTGGAGATATGGGGAATTATTTTCCAAGCAGTAAGAATAGCCTCATAAAATACAAGTCAGAAAAGAGCCCGGCACACCACCTGGACCGTGAGGACAGCATGGATGGAGCTTATCCAGCAAGAGCCGAAGAAAGAGAAATGAAAAAAGGTCAGTGCAGTAAACAGAAATCAAATCAAGTAGTGTCTTTAGGCCACAGTAAAGATGTTTTATTTTGTTTTTCTGCAAGGGCAATGGAAAGCCTTTTAACAGTTCTAAGCAAGGAAGTGACATGATCTGATTTATAATTTTGAAAGGTCACTCTGGCTTCTGTACAGAGAAAAGATTACAAGGTAAGAGTGGAAGTAGGGAACTTAGGTAAAAGATAATTGCTATATTCCAGGGAGAAATGACAAATCTATTATAAAGCATAATGGAATAAGAACTAGTATGGATGTAGAAACCTACACCAGTGTGAATGCAGAAATAATATTTATCAAATTTACAGACTATACTAATCTGGAAAACAGAACTATTAGTTGGTTAATTATTTAACTCAAAATTTTTTGTTAAATTCCATCTAGTTGATAAACTATGAGACATTATTCTAGACTTGAAAGCATAGTAAAACTTAATTCTTCATCTAATGGTTATGAGTCTTTCACAGCTTTGGACCAGTCTTTTCCTGTTAGCGTTATAAGATGAAGATAGATGCCATAGAATGAATTTAGATTTTATAAAAAGATAGTGAGAATCACCTGGGGAATTTTAGCAGAGCTACATGATTTGATTTCTGCTTATAAAATGTCTATTGTCTATGAGAACAAGAGCAAAAAAAAAAAGGGGACTGGTTAGAAATTATTGCCTTGAAATTATAAATGAGATGATGTAACTTCCTTGCTTAGAATTCTTAAATCCAGATAAGAGATGATGTTATCTCAGGCAGTTGTGGAGAGGGTGAGAAGTGATAGGATACATTTTGGAGGAGTATCCAAATGGATTATAAGTAGGAAATGAAAGAAAGAGAGAACTCAAAGATAACTCCTTAGGTTTTGTACTAAATAACTGGATGACTGCCAATGCCATAAACTAAAGTGGAGAAGACTAGGGACAGAAACATTATTGTTAGGGAGAAATAAAGAATTCCATTTTGGGGCTTCCCTGGTGGCGCAGTATTTGAGAGTCTGCCTGCTGATGCAGGGGATACGGGTTTGTGCCCCGGTCCGGAAGGATCCCACATGCCGCGGAGCGGCTGGGCCCGTGAGCCATGGCCGCTAAGCCTGCACGTCCGGAGCCTGTGCTCCGCAACGGGAGATGCCACAACAGTGAGAGGCCCGCGTAACGGAAAAAAAAAAAAAAAAAAAAAAGAATTCCATTTTGGGTAGGTTAAATTTACAATGTCTTAAGAACCAAGTGGCAGTTTTAAGAATTGGGCATAGAAGATAGAGATTGAGAAGATATTAGGGATCTGAGATGTAGATTAAAGCCCCAGGCCTGAAAGAAATTGTCCAGGGCAGAAATAAAGACCATGGGGAGGGCTAAAGACTTAACCCTTGGGTACTTTAATATTTAAGAGTGAAATAACAGCAAAGGAGTCTGAAAAGAAGCAATCTATGATGTAGGTGGAGAACCTAAGAACTTTGTTAGCCTGGAATTCAGGGGATAAAAGTATTTCAAGAAGCCATTGCTAGAAAGATGTATCAAATGCTGGTAAGATATAAATCTCGTAAAATTTCCTATCCAAGGACAGAGACTAAATAAGAATTCATCAGGAGGATTGGTGCTTAATATATAAGGTAAACACAAATTGCATTAAAGGTAGGTCATCTGCTGACAATAATGAGCCTAAACCTCTAAACATCTCAGTGGTTGGAGAGCTCTGCTGTACTCAGCCATTCAGCAACACAGACTCTTTCTTTTTATTGGCTTCTGTGGATGATTTTCATTTTGCATTTTGCATCCACTCAGCTAGCAGAAGGGAAGGGAGAGAGGGAGAGAGAGAGATAGAGGGAGGAGGAGAGGGAGAGGGAGAGAGAAAGAGAAAAGGAAAGAAGGAAAGAAGGGAAGAAGGAAGGAAAGGAAGAAAGAAAGAAAGGAAGGAAGGAAGGAAGGAAGGAAGGAAGGAAGAAAAAAAGAAAGAAAGGAAGGAAGGAAGGAAGGAAGGAAGGAAGGAAAAAAGGAAGGAAGGAAGGAAGAAAGAAAGAAAGAAAGAAAAGAAGGAAGAACGAAGGAAGGAAGGGAGGGAGGGAGGGGAAGAAGGGGCTTTTTAGGCTTTTAACTACCTTGACTCAGAAATGTTATGTCACCTTTGTCCTCTTTTCATTGGCAAGAAGTAATCAGTATGGCAAGTGGGGTGAGACGTTTCATTAACTGGTGTGTCCTCCAATAGGAAGTGAGTTTAATAGTTTCTAGCCAGTCTCTGCCACATGAATATTTTTTGAAAGCACTTCAATATCTTTATTTTATTCTATAAAAATATTGGAACATTATTCCAATGATCATTGAGGTTGGAACCTTAATCCAATACATATGATCTCTTTGCTTCCCCTTCAGCAATTACAGAGCTTCACAATTATGCTACTATGTGATTTAAATGATTTTATTTGTTAATTAAATTTACCAGGTGCTCTGGAATTCATTTAATTCACAAATGAAATACAATTTACACCTTTGTATCAGATATATCTCATTCAAATTGTCTATTATATCACTAAAAATATGACCAGAGTACTATATATTACTTTTACAACACTATTGCTTTTCCATCACCATATTGTATTTATCACATTAGAGTACCATCTTCAAGTCTAGTTATTTATTTCAACCAAATATTGTCATTATATACTGAGAGTAAATATAAATATTTTAATGGTAATATTACGTTCTATATAGTCAGCTTAAAAATTCATCACATTATGGGAAATTTGATGAGTGGTAACTAAGAACAGAGAAGTAGAAAAGATTCTACTGGTTAATAGACACTTACATTAGAGTTTTTAATATAACTGCTTGCATATTGAGTGTTCAACAAGATGCATTCCTAGCAATTGCACTAATAACAAGTTAGATAAATTAAATATAATGTATCTGCTGACCCCTAGTTTCACATCACTATACAAATGGTGGAGATTTTAACATGTTCACATCATTACTTTAAATTATGGTACTTGAAAAGAGATCTTTAGAAATTGTTACTGTTATATTGGTGTGATCTGTCCTAAAAAGAGCTGGTTAGGTGAATGATGATACTAATGACCTGCTGAAAGTGCTTTGAATGATTATATTTAATACTAATGAATTAGCTTCAGCTGTCCTAATAACAGCTAGTTTTTCCCACACAATTTTTTAAAATAATTATCAAAAACAGCAGAGGCAGCCTACACCTATGATATACATTATATATTATGAGTTAATTATATCCAAACTAACATTGGTCTCATTAATATCATGCTCTATCAATCATGTTAATCATTAGAAACAGCAAAGAATTGCAGAATGGGTATATATAGATTACGCAGTGTGACACTGTTCACTTTTTTTCTGACTTTTTCATTTTGTATTGATATAAGAACTTGCTCACCCAATTAGTGATAGAATGTCAAATATTCACTCAGTCAGATATTACTATCTTAAAACAGTTAGAAACTTAAAAATTAAGTAGTTTATTTAAAAAAAAATTTTATTTAAAATTTATTGCACCTGCTATACATGGTTTTCTAAATTGTAAATTTAAATATATCTATTTATACCTATAGTTATGCCTGTGTGCATAAATCTCTCTCTCTCTCTCTATATATATATATATGTGCATAGATGCATGTATAGACATGCATAAACATATACACACTATATATGTGTACATGTATAGTACATATATATTCAAATAAGTTCATATGTGGGTTGCATATGTATATGTAGATACACATGTATGTATATGCATGTGTGTATTCAAATAAGGAACACAAAAATGTAAGAATAAATAATCACAAAAGATTGGGTTAAGTGGGGACCAAGCAACTATGCCATGATAACTTCCATCTAAAATTCCATGAAATGACAAAATAAATGTAAAAGAGAACAAATGCACTTAAAGCAGCACAGGAAAACGTAAAAGTGTCATTACAAGAAAAAGACAGGAAATAGGATCAGATATTCAAAAAATGTAAGACATAATGGCACAAATGCATTAAGGATAAAATGCATTAAGAATTAACTGCATTGAGGATAAACTTAGCACTTAAGCAAGCTGGAAGTCTAGTCTAATTCATACAAGAAGTGGCAGAGGGCTCATGTGGAAAAACAAACTGGTTAACCTCTCCCTCCCAGATTTGTGCTAGGCAATAAGTAAAACTGTCATTAACCCAGAGGTTAAGCAATTAGTGTGGAACTGGGACAGCAGAATCGGGAGAGTGTCTCCAATCGCTGCTAAGTATGTAGCAACCACCCCGAGAAGACAATCACCAAGAAACTGAAACAAATCATGTAACACTAGGGAAGGTGGGAGGGAGACACAAGAGGGAGGAGATATGGGGATATATGTATGTGTATAGCTGATTCACTTTGTTATACAGCAGAAACTAACACACCATTGTAAAGCAATTATACTCCAATAAAGATGTTGAAAAAAGAAAACTAAAAAGAAAAAAAAATCATGTGACACATCTTACTGCTGTTTTTACTCCATTATGGATTGAAATGACATGTAAATTATAATTATCACTTTAAAATAGTATGCACACCATTAAGAATCATAAAATAATAGAGTGGAAACAATAAAAGGGAGACACCAAACCAGATAAACAGAACCAATGCTTAAAGCAAAAAGGTTTGTAATGCAAACAGGTTAATGATAGCATAAATATCAATACTATCCAAATTAAGCTAATCATATGCCTCAAATATCACACAAAACCAACGCAAGAGGGATTGTGGGCAATACGTAAAATAGAAAACAATAAAGCTTCCAGGTGAAAATATAAGAAAATCTATTAAAGACTATGGCGTAGACAATGATAATTTAAATAGGAACCAAATGTAGCAACTATAAAGGAAAAGTTGATGAGGTGGTCTTAATCCAAATCAAAAACATTTTCACCAAAAGATACGATTAACAGAGTTAAAATGTAAGCCAAAATCTGGGAGAAGTTCTTTGTAATACTGATATTATGCAACGAAAGTGTATCTGGAATACTCCAAGAGATGTTACAAAACAGTAAGTTAACTTACTAAAAACAGACACAATCTTGGAGAGGCACTTAACAAAAGAAGGTACTTAAATAGCCAATGAGTTATAAGAAGGTGTTCACCATCATTAGTTATAAGAGAAAAATTAGAACTTCAGTAATACACTTCTGTAACTCTCACCAGGTTGAATAAAATGAAAGAGAAAAGTTTGCAAAGCTGAAATTACACAATGAATACTTATTTTATTGAGCTTGGATTTCTATTGAGGGCTTTCTACCTTCTGTCTCCTTTACTTCTTTAAAAGTGATGCACGAATGACCACATCCTGGCTTTCCATGTCTATCAACAATATTAAAAGCCTGCTTTCATTAAATGTTTATGATGTAGCACCTGTTTACTCCTCCAGATGTTTTCTCTACACTCGTACTCTGTGTGTTTGTCCCAGGTGGGTGAGCAAACCCACTGAAACACAAGATGTTGAAGAATTAACTGTTCACTTGAATAACTGTGGACTCTGCGTTCATGCTCTTCCAATTACCTTTAGGAGAACCAGTTTTAGTTTATTTTTCATAATGTCCTAACTATTGATACAATGAAAAAGAATTACTAGAAGAATAATGACGTGTTTGAGTATCATGATAATGTCAAAAGTTTTAAAATACTCTCTCTTTTGGTACTTACATCTTTATAGACAGTACTGAACAGTCTGAAGGCACAGGCCCATAGACTGCACTTTGAGTATTGGAGCTCTAAATTACACAGGAAAGGGTGATCATGGTCTCAGCACAAAACAGATGGCACAATGAAATTAGGGTTTTGCAGGGGAGGGAGGTTTTAGTGTAGAAGTTATTTGCAAACGTATGGGCAAGAAAAACAAAAAAATAGTAACCAGAACCTCTATTACAGAGGAGAATTCTTAGTCTCATAGAAGTTAAATATATTAAATAAGGCTTCATAGCATATAAGTTCTTGATCTATGATTTAAACCCAATCTGACTGAGCTGGAAGAAAATATAAGAGATGGTCTTTTGAGAAGCCTTAATCGGACACCTAGAACATGTAAAATTAAGGGATGATAGGCTACTTAACAATCTATAAATATAAAATAACAGTAAATACTGAACACACAGGTACTAAAGAGAATAAAAGAGGGTGATCAGAAGAAAATAATGAAAAATTAGTGAAGCTAATCAACATATATTGACTTGAGAAATTCCTGAGTTCCAGAGTATGTCAGGAAGAAACTACTGAACACATACCACTGAAGAAAATGAGTCCTGAAGGAGTGAAATGTGGCATCAGAAAAGTCATCAAGGTGTGATCCAGCAATCTGTACTTGGAAGTATCTAAAGATTCTCTCAATCAACGCAAAGGGTGCATGCTGGAAAATAATATGAGATGACTCAGAAGTAGCGTTCTATCATTATCTAGGGACTTTCAGAGCAGCAGATCACAGACTACATAAGTATTTTTTAAAGGATCCCTGGCAGAAGGACGCTTCCTGTGTACATAGTTTTGACATCTTTACTTTTTACTTTACTTTTCTGTTGGTGAATAGTAAAAAGAACTATGTAGGTTTCATGTTCAAAATAAATCAGGGAGAATAGAAAATTTGTTACTGCTCCCACTTCAATAATTAGCTGAGGAAATTCATTCTGAGGTTTAATGGAGTCTTTGAGTAAATTTGCTAAAAAGCAGAATCATCGCCTTTCAAAGTTTACCATTTTCCCCATCTGTCACTCTGCCATGAATACCTTTTCATTTATATTAATTTTGCAAAATTAGACATAAAACATTTGTTGTGGATAATAGGGTCTGTCTCAATTTGTTAGCCAAACTGTAAAATAAACCCAAATATGCAGTTAATTGAGATTTAATAAGAATTGTATGTTGGTTAAATAATAAATCACAAGGACTTTGAATCACAGCCTTTTACCAGGCAAGTACATAATGAACCCTTAAAATAAATTAATATTCCAGTCCTGAGAATTTGCAAGAACCTGTTAGGCAAACACACCATTGCCCAACATGTTCTAGTTAAAAAATTATTAAAGTTTTGCCAGTTTCCGCAAATAAAAAGATACATGAATAGGTACTCCTTCTTTTCTGCAGTTTGCTGGTAAAAAAACAATCATAAAATGTTACAGTGATTGTTACAGTAAATCCCAAAGATTAAAGGTTCAATTATCAGCCTAGATGCACAAAGTTACTGTGTTTATTGTGTCATTGAGATACTATAAATAAAAGTTACATATTTATATATATATTCAATTTATTTTGTGAAGGCTTTTGATTTTAGCCCCTTTAAGATTGTCAAGATATGTTCATTTGTTCCTAACAAAATAGTGAATTATAGAACAGCATTTTAAAAGTGTTAGTTGATGAATTTTAATCTTTTTCTCATCTTCAAAGTTTTGGTTTTGTGCCCTAAATGTGCACTATCACTCAAAATTTGCTTTTACAATATATGGTAGTAAATTAATAAATGGATGTAACTGTTAGCATGACACAGTATATCTCCCATTTACAGTGTTTTATTAACTTTAAAAAGTACAAATCATAAAAATTAAACATACTGGAACAATTTAAAGTGTAACTAAACATAAAGCCAACCAGGTGATATTACAAATCATGTGTTTTCAATTAGATGCCCATAGTCTGCAATTTAGTTAGACCAATGTATCTGCATCATCAACAAAAATATTCATCATCATTATCACTTTTCAACAGGCAGAAATTAGCAGCAGATGTTATGGAAGTTTTATATGTTTATATCCTGAGATGTTCAACATTCCCCTGTGAATTCAAAATAGCAAAACACAATGAATCATGTCCCCACAGTCATAGCAAACCATATTTTGCATCATAATAACCATTTGTCTAATGGAAATTCATCTCAGATTTGTTTCCCCTCAAAGGTAAGGAAGCTAAAGAACAGTTGGGTCTCAATAAAAATGCTCTCCATATTTATCTCAGACTAAAAATAAAAAATAGTTTTGTTTATATAATATTCTTCAGAATCCAATAAACTAACTAGATGATTTCTATTATACTGTTTTATTGTTCATATATATATATATATATATTTTTTTTTTTTTTAAAGGAACATTTATTTATTTATTTATTTGGCTGCGTTGGGTTTTCGTTGCGGCGAGAGGGGGCTACTCTTCCTTGAGGTGCGCAGGCTTCTCATTGCGGTAGTTTCTAATTGCAGAGCACAGCCTCTAGGCACGTGGGTTTCAGCAGTTGTGTCATGCAGGCTCAATAGTTGTGGCACACGGGCTTAGCTGCTCTGTGCATATGGGATCTTCCCAGACCAGGGATCAAACCCATGTCCCCTGCATTGGCAGGCGGATTCTTAACCACTGTACCACCAGGGAAGTGCCCAACTTATATATTAAAGAAATATTTATTTAAGGTTTACACTCTTTTATTACCACCTTCTCAAAAATTAACGAAGACTATTTTTTTTGTGTGTTGGAAAGTTAAGTAGCTTTCTCAAATACAGTATGAAACAGGACAAGTAAATATTTTAAAAGGGCAAAAACAAAGAAATACTCCAATATTATTATGAGACACCTGAAAAGAGCTTCTAACTACAATTTAACATTGCGCTTAGTACTGAATGTTCTCATAGCAAAGCCAAAAAGGAGCTCATCTTATAAACATAAACATTTTTCTAATAGCAATTTTGAGAAGTAATTGCTGTGTGGATCTTGATATAAGAAGATATGAGTAATGAGATGGATGACATTTTCAACAGTTTGCGATAGAAATAAAAGTGCTTTCTAAATGATATAACTTTTATCAACACTGATAAACACTGAAAAAATGACATCTAATTATAAACTCCAAGGGCATTGGGTACAGTGAGGGGTTAGGCTGGCTATATAAATTTCTGGTCATGTTAGTAAAGAGAATATCAGAGACTTCTGGTTAAGAAGTTCTAGAGTGGTTTCCCAAAGTTATTTCTGGGGCACTAAATCACTAAGGTGCCGTGTGATAAAGGTGTTTGTTACTTAATGTTGGGAGTCTTGGCATGCTGTCTGATCCTCTAACTTTTCATAGCTTATATTAGTGTATTAATACCTATGAGAGGTCCTGCCACAAACAAATCTGGTTATATTTATAAACTCTGTACTTTTTACAGTAATCATAAAACTTATTTTTCACATAACCTGTTTTAAACAAGTGATGTAATCTTAAATACTATTCCAGAGAACAGATTTTGTAGCTTTCTGATATGGCAGGGTTGATAACTGGCGTGTGCCCAAATAAAGTCAGTCAACTAAAAAATGTGAACATAAAGAATGGTGGTTATTTCATAGTCATTTTCTCTGATGAGTGCCCATCAGTTTGTTGTTTTTCACTGATTAAGAAGCTTTGTATAACATTTATACCAGGCACAACGTGGACATCTGTCAGGAAGAACTGGATTTTAATCCAAATGGAAGGTCAATTTGTTTTTGTCTAGAGTTGAGAAACAGGGTTCTGTTGGGAGGAACTTATTTTTTGAAAAAATTAATGGAGCTTTCAATGTGCTTAAATCCTTTTGGGGAAAAAAATGCTTGAAAGTATCTTACACTGGATTCCCTAGAATCAAAATCTGATATGGGGATTCCTGTTCAAGTGCTCTGTAAAGAAGTAAGGAAAGCAGGACAGGATGGGGCAAAAAGTTAAACAAAGAGGCCCATTTAATGAAGAAGTGTAGCCTCGGTTTGATCCTGCCAGGGGCTCTGTAATGTGTTTGGAGGATAAGGGGAGGAGTGTGGCCCTTTTAGGCCTCCGGGGTGTAGCCTGGTCAGTTCTCTGAGGGAGAGCAGAGCTGTTAATGTTAAAGTACCAACACTCGATACCTGATACAGGGTGGGAGAGGAATTTGAGGGGTATCATCTGCCAACAGCAGCTACCGCAGGGGTATTTTAGCCTGTTAAATTTTAAAAGTTTAGCAGTCTGTCTTTTTAAAAATAGTGCCATTAGCAGTTCATTAACAATACAAAGCTCAGAAAATGATGTCTAAAGCAATTATGGAACACAAGGTCATCTCCAGTTTCTCACATGCAGCAATATGTTTTTACATTTCTGTTCAAAGGCCACAGGTTCAACAGATTCAACATGCTGAAAGCTAAGCTAATGAGCTACACATCCCAAACTGGACAGAGCGTCCTCCACAGTTTCCACATCTCAGTAAATGGCACTGACATCTTTTCAGAAGATACCTTTAATGTCTCTCTTTTTCACTCCACATACCCCATCTATGACCAAGTTCTCTTGTTTTAGCTCTAAAATATCCCTTGAATTCATTGATTTTCCTTTATTTCTTACCTACAAAATGTCAGTACAAACTATGATCACTTCTAGCTAACGTTACTAAAAATATCTCTTTATGGGTTTTACTGCATTTGGTCTTAATCCCCTTTCATATATTTCCACACTGTCGCTAGAGCTATCTTTCAAAAGCAAATCTAATTATAAAATCTTCGTTTATAAAATCTACTATTGCATTTCCATTGCTCTTAGGACAGAGATCCAAATCATTAACATGGCCTAGAAGACTCTGGGATTTGTCTTCTTCCCATATTTCTAGCCCCTTCCGGTTTTATGTTTCCCCTTTTCTGCGTATCTTAACCATTTTGGCTTCCCTTCAAGCCTTCAAATAGTACATATTCCCGTCTATTTTATGGTCTTCACAAGTGTTGTTTCCATCTATCTGACATTCTAATTCTCTACTTATAAATCCAACTACAAATACATACACACACACACACACACTCACTCACTCAAACAAATATGTGCTCACCAGTGCACTCCTGAATATGAACATTTTAATGTCTTCATATCTCACTCATCTAAATCATTAGTTCCTCAGGGCCACCCACTCAAATCATCTTGACCTTACCTCTAGCCAGATTTTGACCACATTTACCCTAAAACATAACATGGGATGCTGCTGGACATACTCTGCAGTCACATAAACATAACTTAGAAGCATAAGAGAGTTAATGCTTCACAAGAAAGCCATCAACCAGTGTTCCTTTCATTGTTTCAGAAATAGATAATTCTGAGGCCCTGCTGCTGGTGTGGAGAGGAGGGAGGCTTGTTATCCAAGCAGCGAACAGGTGCACAACGCAACCTTTTAATGGGTGTATTGTCTCCTGGTTTTGCTTCAATCTCACTGATCATGCACTCCTGTTTTCTAGCATCACTCTCCCAAAGTAAACCCTTTATCTTAGTCTTTAATTTTTGAGGTAGGTAGAACTCAGGCTATGACAGTTGGTGCCAGTGTAACTCTTGAAAGCCACCCTTGAGATGAGACTCTGGAATTGAATTACTCACGAGCACATGGCAACATGGGCAGCATGATGGGTTGTGAGTTGGGGAGTGATAACACTTCGTATGCAGCATCTTCACATGTAAGACTGTCACTGATGGAAGTTGGGATGAGAGAAACCTGGGAGGGGAAGCATTGCCTGATAAAGTAGTTGTGGCTTCTATATTATATGAACCACTGTATCAAGGTCATTATCATCTCCATCTCACCACACACAACTGTCAATTCTCAGTCTTATCTTAGTTGAACTGATAGCATTAATCGATACAATTAATAATTAGTTCCTTCTTAAATTCTGGTAGTACTTATAAAACATTGTCCCTAGTTCTCATGTTTCACAGGTACTTTTCTTTAATAGTTTATGCTTCCTCTGAATTTGACCAACCTCAAAATATTGGGAATTCCCAAGACTCAGTTCTTAGCCCTACTCTTTTCACCATCTTCACTCACTCCCTAAGTGGCCACATATAGTTTCATGGATTTTAATACCAGTTCCATGCTGGGGATACCTCATTTTATATTTCCAATCCTTACTTCACCTTTACATAGCAGACATATATTCGATCTGTCTATTCAAAATATCCCCTGGCTATTTAATAGATATAATAATAGCTATTTTTGACACCTTTTTTTTCTATCTCAGTCCACACAAATCCATCAACACTCCTATCAACTTTTCCTGAGAAGGATACACAAAATCTGACTACTTTTCACTACCCTACCATCCTAGTCCAAACCAATCATCATTGCTTACTTGTATTAGTGCATCATAGCTGGTGCCCAAATTCCATCCTTGCTCCACTACGTGCTTTTTTCTACACACAGTTGCCACCATGATAATCTTAAACACAGATCAACTTATGCCATTATTTTTACTCAAAACTATACAACTTATCTGTACTTTGCTCCAGTCAGGTCCTTATCATCGCCTAAATGACTGTACAAATTCTACTCCTGGCTAACTCCCTGACCTCAAGTCTTATAATTCTTCCTGTGCTGCTCTAACCATACTTAGTTTTTTGCTTTCCCTTGATCATGGTTTTTCTCAAAACATCTAAAAGGCTCACTTCCCTCTTTCTTTCATATCATTGTTCAAGGAATACCCTTCGTAAAAATGGCACCTTTCTACAACATTACTCTGCATCACATACTGCTCCTTTAATTTTGTTCACAACATTTTTTATCACCTCTGGATATTTTTTTATGGTCTAATGGACGCTAATATAATGTCCATTCTTTAAAAGCCAGGTCTGAATTTTATTTAATTTTTATACTCTAGTACTGAGATTTCCTGAGACATAGTATATGTTAAAAAATATTTTTGATAGAATCAATCAGTACTCGTTCAATTTCTGTTTATTCAATTAAGCCAAGACAATCCCTCTCAATTTCTTTAAATATGTATCAAGACCCCCAGACAGATACTTTTTCTCTTATCTCTCTTTCTTGAAGTATATTATTAAAAACAGGTATATCTCTCATTACATGTTGTATCCTGTGTGTGTAGTTCATACCATAAGTAACTTTTTTCTGTCTTTACTATTCTTTAACCTCCTAGGATGAGGCAGTGAATGGAGTGGGCATTTAACAAATGGTCCTAAATGACAAAAAGACAATATCAGTAATTTTTGGTAAAATGGCTACCATTGTAAACAACTAAAACTTTACTTGAATCAATAATTATACTTTATCCAAAAATAAACAAATGGGACCTAATCAAACTTACAAGCTTCTGTACAGCAAAGGAAACCATAAACAAGACGAAAAGATAGCCCTCACAATGGGAGAAAATATTTGCAAATGAAGCAACTGACAAAGGAGTAATCTCTAAAATTTACAAGCAGCTCATGCAGCTCAATATCATAAAAACAAACAACCCAATCAAAAAATGGGCAGAAGACCTAAATAGACATTTCTCTAAAGAAGACATACAGATGGCCAACAGGCACATGCAAAGATGCTCAACATCACTAATTATTAGAGAAATGCAAATCAAAACTACAATGAGGTATTACCTCATAATGGTCAGAATGGCCATTATTAAAAAGTCTACAAATAGCGAATGCTGGAGAGGGTGTGGAGAAAAGGGAACCCTCCTACACTGTTGGTGAGAATGTAAGTTGGTGCAGCCACTATGGAAAACAGTATGGAGTTTCCTCAGAAAACTAAAAATAGAGCTACCATATGATCCAGCAATCCCACTCCTGGCATATACCCAGACAAAATTATATTTCAAAAAGACACACACACCCCTATTTTCAGAGCAATAGCCAAGAAAGGGAAGCAACCTAAATGCCCATCAACAGATGAATGGATAAAGAGGATGTGGAATACTACACATCCATAAAAAGAATGAAATAATGTCATTTGCAGCAACATGGATGGACTTATAGATTATCATATTAAGTGAAGTAAGTCAAAAAGAGAAAGAAATACCATATGATATCACTTATATGTGGAATCCAAAATATGGCACAAACGAACTTATCTGTGAAACAGTAAAAGACTCACAGACATAGAGAACAGATTTGTGGTTGCCAAGGGGAGGCAGGGTGGAGGAGGGATGGATTAGGAGTTTGGGGTTAGTGGATGCAAACCATTATATATAGAATGGATAAATAACAAGGTCCTACTGCATAGCACAGGGAACTCTATTCAATATCCTGTGATAAACCATAATGGAAAAGAATATAAAAAATAATGTATATGTATGTATAACTGAATCGCTTTGCTGTACAGCAGAAATTAATACAATATTGCAAATCAACTATACTTCAATAAAAAATTAATGATGCTTTATCTAAATTAGAATGGTTATTATACTATTTGTAGTAAAGTTTCACTCAATAAAATTTTATTATGGAAAAGAACTCTAATACAAAAATTTAAATCAACATCATATCAGATTACTTCATTTCATTTATGTCAGTGCTAAAATGTCCAGTAGGATTATGACATTAAATTCCTATGGCTGGATCTCAAAGCTATCCATTATGTGGTTCCACCTCACCTCCCATCGCCTCCCATCGAAATAAAACAAACTTTATTTCTCATCAGTCTGCAGTGTAATACTAGGATCAGTTCTACCTGTAAAAGAAACATGCCCATTCCCACATGCCTGCCTTTATTGATTGAGTTCCCAAATCATAGAAAGTCAGTTCTTCCCTCCATAACCTACCCAAAGGGTACGCTCTATACAAAGTCTAGCCAGAGAACCATCTTTCCTCGGAAGCACTTTTTGATTATTCTAACGCTTAATGATAATATTCTGATATGAACAGATATACTCCATATTACACAACTAATCAATTAATTCATCTTACATGTTCAAATTTACTTTAAACTTACCCAATAGTGTTTGTCTAATCTCCTAAACTACAGTATAAGCTACTTGCAGCAGGCCAAAACCATGTTGCTTATAACACTGAGAAATGAATATGGCTGAAAGCAATGTGAACTTGATAAGGGTTAACGGTCCATCTCCAAGGATCTTTGCCCACATAATATTGACACAAACTATGAAAACCCAGCACTCTCAGTGCATTTCTAACAAGTTCACAGATGTAGTTCATGGACAGCATTCTAAGTAGCAAATTATACACTATACTTGTTAAAGAAGTATGCTATCATCTAAGAACTGCTCAGGTTCATATAAGGGTTCTGCCTCTTAGTTAACTGTTTGATCCTGGACAATATTTTTAACTGTATTTTCTCATATGTAAGTTGAGGTAACAGTAAAACCAATTTTATACATCTTTAAGAAAATTAAATTCCATAATCCATATGAAACACTTAAAATAATGGCTATCCCAAAAGAAGTATTCAATTCCTTTTTACCAGTTTCTGATATTTGTATCATTATAACCTGAAGCTAGCATTTTTCAAAGTGCCTTTCATGGTATATTCAAAGCTGAACCTTAAACTAAGGGTAAGAAATTCCTTCCAAATACAACATTTTCACAGATGTTGTGATGAACATCGTTCGATAGGTGGCTAACAATTAATTGTTTCACAGATGCTCTTTTACTAGGGAACATGAGTAAATGATCAATGAATTCAGTTATATTGTGTCAGAGAATAGACTTATAAATTACCCACATTGGCCACACAAATACTGAGTTAATGTGTTGAATAACAGTGCTAAATATGATGTCATAATCAGAATTGTTGATAAAATAAGTTGATTACAATTTACTTTCCAGGAAATCTTTCTGTCTTTCTTGGTCATCCTTATAAAATAAGGCCCAGTACACCTACGATTACTATTTAAAGTGCAGGTTTTTTTCCCTTTAAAGTGTAGTACCACCCAATGTAGCAGAAAGGGCAAGGCAAATGTTTTGGAATTTAAATGTATATTATATCCAAACAAATTTCGTTACTGATACCAGAAATTCAGAAATCCACTAATAACCTTAGATAGTACATAAATTGATATTAACACTTTGACACGGCTTCTCAAAATACCTTTATAATCTCATCTGATGAAACTTAAATGCTATTAAATGAAGGCTCTGAAAGTGCATCAAAAGGAAAGAGTAACACCAAGATAAAAGACACTGGCATTGGTAAGATGTTCAAGGCTTTTAGAACCAAAGAACTAACAGACCATCACTGTGATGTCCCTAACATTGCTTCAAAGGCATGTAATATTGAAATGATTTCCTATAGCCAAGAATAAGCTGTAGGACTTAAAGGATAGGATTCAATTATTAGTATCCAACAACAATCAGTTACCTTCCAATTGACATAAACAATGTCATAAAAGGCAATACCTTCAATGGGGTTGTCCACTAAGCATTGGAGACACGGTGATCACAAGATTCTTGGGAAAACAAAACTATACTTCCTATATATAGTAAGAGACATTGGATTTAATATTTTTTTCAAAGACACTCAAAGTAGATCTAGTAAGCCAACTATGTGTGTGTGTGTGTGTGTGTGTGTGTGTGTGTGTTTTGCGGTACGCGGGCTTCTCACTGTTGTGGCCTCTCCCCCTGCGGAGCACAGGCTCCGGACGCGCAGGCTCAGCGGCCATGGCTCACGGGCCTAGCCGCTCCGCGGCATGTGGGATCTTCCCGGACCGGAGCACGAACCTGTGTCCACTGCATCGGCAGGCGGACTCTCAACCACTGTGCCACCAGGGAAGCCCAACAATAGACATTTTAAGCAAAGCTTTGCACCAAAATACTGGGCAGAAAAAAGTTCTTAATGTTTTCTTAGCCAAAACAAATGTAATGTCACAAACACACATAGGGAAATTATTACCTGCTGTATCTTCCATGAGCAGTACCTTCTTTCAAGTCAGTTCTGTTAGTTTCTGTACAAACAGAATTTTTTTTACAACTGAGCTTCTATCCTAAACTAAATAATACAATTGACAAATACATAGTCATATAGGTGCCAGAATGTTGCTACAAAATTATATAATTTATTTGGAGTCATCAGAATGATTCGATGGACTAATGGATTTCAAAATGAAATAATGAGCCTCTTTACAGAATTTGTACGAAGTTAGGAGCACTACAACTTTGAAGAAGAATGACTAAAATATTTCTATGTAAATAGAAAGAAGTATGGGAGGGGGTGCTCTTAAGACTTTGGAGACAATACATGTCACTGTCTCTGTCTTGGTGCAAGTCTCTAGAACTTCATCATTTAATCTCTTAAATTAATCTAGTACTTAATCTTTTAATTTCTTGACCACCCCAAAGGCAGAATCTTTCTCCACAGCTTCTAGGAAACAGAGTTACTTCATCCTTCAACCAGTTCTGTGAGGAAATATCTGCTTTATAATATTGCGGAAAATATTTGCATCCCTACATCCTTTTCTCCTTATCCTGTCCTGGTAAAAATGAAGAGTGTTTTGGGGTGGGTGGGAGCTAGAATATGCTACTATGGAGGCTTTATATGATCTAGAAAAGGCATGTGATCCAGAAACGTAGCCTGGCCTCAGTAACAGGACCGGACTATTGCAAGGGAGTGGCTTTTCCTGATACATTAAGTTGCTTTTGAACTCATCTCAACTTAGCTTCAACACCCCCTATTTCTGAGCACTTGAGGATTAAGAAAAAGAGGACTATAAATCTAAGGGTTGGTGTTTCCGGGAGGCTCAATTATTATTCTGTGATCCAGCTGCCAGAAAGAAACACCAGAATAAGAAAGTATATTGGGAGTGATGCTGGGAGAACAGCAGGCAAAAGGTAAGAAATTCTAGACAGCAAAGCTGTGATAGGAACTGACTTAAGACATCTGAAAAGTAGTGCCACTTGGTGGGCAGCAAAACATGACAGCAAAGCAGTAGGTAGGAGAGGTGAACACTAAATATAAACAGGAGAACAAGTATATTAATTCTGTGGAAGTCACACAGTGAACTATTGTTCAGAAATTATAGTGAACAACATACAACTATACACAACAATATGGATGAAAATCACATACATGGAGCAGAAGTCAGACAAAAAATGTACATATGTATGAATATATTTATATAAAGTTACTCTTGGGAAGTATAATGTCAGGAAGACAGGGCAAGGGGAACTTCTAGAACACAGGTAACATTCTGTTTCTTGATCTGAGTGCTGATTATTCACAGGGTTACATTTGTGATCATTTATTTAGCCATCTATGATGTGTACAATTTTATAGGTATGTTACACTTCAATGAGGACTTTTTATCAGCTTGAAAATACAAGAAAAGGCTCTTAGAGTTCCATAGAGAGAAACAGCAAGAAAAGGCTATTAGAGTCTCATAGAAAGAGGAACAGAGCTAAGATCCTATTACATGGCAGGTAGGGATGCTGAATCTAATCTACTTTGGTACTTTTACCTCAAGCAGATGTTGTCTTATAATCATTCAGCCTCTTATCTCAGTTATTATTCTTTTTAGGAAAAAAACCCCCCATCAATTTATAATGTTCTTACTTTTCAAAAAAATGAATTTAAAAGAAAACATTTTTTCAGGACAAGCAGAATATCTCATGTGTAAAGTAAAACTATAGCAAAACTGTCATTCAAAAACAAAAGGGACAGGGCTTCCCTGGTGGTGCAGTGGTTGAGAATCTGCCTGCTAATGCAGGGGACACGGGTTCGAGCCCTGGTCTGGGAAGATCCCACATGCCACGGAGCAACTAGGCCCGTGAGCCACAACTACTGAGCCTGCGCGTCTGGAGCCTGTGCTCTGCAACAAGAGAGGCCACGACAGTGAGAGGCCCGCGCACCGCAATGAAGAGTGGCCCCCGCTTGCCACAACTAGAGAAAGCCCACGCACAGAAACAAAGACCCAACACAGCCAAAAATAAAAATAAATAAATTAAAAGAAGGCTCAACATTAAAAAAAAAGAAAGAAAGAACCTTCCTTTCCAGCCCCGCCCCCCCCCCCAAAAAAAAAAAAAAAAGGGACAAAACTCTCATTCCATATGTAAATATAAAAAGTGGGGCTTCCTTGGGGGTGCAGTGGTTGAGAGTCTGCCTGCCGATGCAGGGGACACAGGTTCGTGCCCTGGTCTGGGAAGATCCCACATGCCATGGAGCAGCTGGGCCCGTGAGCCACGGCCTCTGAGCCGGCGCGTCCGGAGCCTGTGCTCCACAACTGGAGAGGCCACGACAGTGAGAGGCCCGCATACTGCCAAAAAAAAAAAAGTGAAAAAATGGTAGTTATATCTAGCTCTAGAGATAGAAAACTCTTTAGTAAATAACTATAGTACATAAATAAAAATATATTATCGGTTTTAGGAAAGGCAAAATTATTAAACAATCAATAGACATCAATTTTCTTCTAAGGAAAAAAGCAAGAAAGTTTTTAATGTAAAATAAATTATAAATTCTCTCTGGTTATTTTAAAATGTTTCTCATATTATACATAAAACAAATAAGCAAACAGAAAATAATAAACAAGAAATAAGCAAAACCCTGACCACCATAACAACATAAAATTATCCCCAAATTGAAATAGTTTCTCGGTCGATTTCTGCGTTCGAATGATATGGCTGTGATCACACTAAAGAAATGTAAGTAATCATACCAGAAGCATAAGGAGAGGATACTAAACAGACAAAGCTATTCTGTCCAGACTTCCAGACGCTAATTTCACCTGTAAGCGTTGCATTTCCTTTAGAATCTCAGGAAGTATTCTAAGTGTGAGATTAAATAATGAGTCTGTATATTTTGGCAATTGCTAGGCAAATCAGAAAATTAAATTGACTGCTCTTTCAATATCCATTAAACTATTAATATTTCCAAAATGGCACTTTGCAGTTTTTCAGCAAGCCTAAATAAACAAGTTTTCAGCTACACATTCTTGAAGATTTGTTAGGCCCTTTTGTATCTGATGGCATCATATAACCCATTTATCCCCAAGAAATAGAATTATAAAACCAATCACTCTAACTGAGTGAATCAGTTTTTGTAGACATCATCCTTAGAATGCTGATTCTTGTTTGCTATGTCTAACTGTGTGAAAATAATTATTAAAATTTTAGTTTAAGTATATAAAAGCATATAAATCACTTGAAGGAATGTATTATGTTGAGAATTAATTATATATTTGTGCATCATGTTACAAGCATTTTCAGGATCTTTGTTTGTTTGTTTTTTTGTTTAGGGCATTTAGTGTATTCCCAAGTAAAAAATTTTTAAAGATGTAGGCAAATTAACAATCTATTATCTTCTGATGTCTTGGTTTTGTGTCATACTTGGAAAGCCTTTTCCATCTAAGGTCATTATATATGGAAGAAAAGCTCCTGTGTATTCTCCTAGAACCCAAGAATAGGGTATCTTTTCTGTTTTGTTGTTTACATCTCTGTCTCTGACCCATCTGGATGTCATTTTATGTAAGGACTGGAGTAGGTGTAAATTTTCCCTTTTTTTCCTGATGAGTACCTTCTTGTCCCCATAACATTTTTTGAATAATCTGCTCCCCACTCCACATTCAATGTCATGTCTTTATATCTGGGTATGTTTATTAATTCTTTTTTTTTTTTTTTTTTTTTTTTTTGCGGTACGCAGGCCTCTCACTGTTGTGGCCTCTCCCGTTGTGGAGCACAGGCTCCAGACGCACAGGCTCAGCAGCCATGGCTCACGTGCCCAGCTGCTCCGTGGCATGTGGGATCTTCCCGGACTGGGGCACGAACCCGTGCCCCCTGCATTGGCAGGCAGACTCTCAACCACTGCGCCACCAGGGAAGCGCCTATTAATTCTTTAATAAAGTTATATATCATTGATCTGTCGACACAATTTAATTACACTGACTTATCCTATGACTTTATTATATGATTATTACCTTCATTAGGATTATATTTCCTAATCATTAACTATTTTACGTGTAAAATCCACTTTTCAAATTTAACATCAGTTGGCATTAAGGAACATCTTTCTGTGTCAATGAATATTGAAATATATCACTACTTGCATGCATAAAGTACAAAGAGAATGTATGTATATGAGTCCACATTGCAATATCAGAAGAGTGATATTGGAACTGAATGTTAGAAACAGATTCTGCAATAACGTATACCCTAAATGTTAGCACAGAGTATCTGTGGGTTATAGATTGGTACTAGAATGGGTATACTTATTTTTGTTTGTTTTTCTTTATTTTCCAAGTTATTTGTTGATTATTTGAACATATGATTCATTTTTTAATTTTTTTTTAATTTTTTAATTTTTAAAAATGTTTTTTCTCTTCTTAAAAATCTCTATTGATCCTATTTCCCTCAGCAAAAATATAAGATTTCTTAATGTGACATTTAAAAAAATGTCTTTAACCATCTAACCACAAAATACCTCTTTACAAATACAGATTTTTTTCACACTGACTTGAATATCCCATATTCTTCTATATCTTTTGTTCTGACAGTTTCTTTTCTCCTCTGTGAAGCTTTTCTGCAGTTTTACAAACAGTTTGCTTCCTTTTTTTCTATACTCAAATAATTTTGTTTATAACTCTATCAGATCACACATTATGTTGTGTAATATAGCTTTTCCAATCCATGACTGTGCTCTTCAGTACACTCAGCTCCTCAAGGCAGAACCTTCTGTAATTCTTTTCTGTATCCCCATCAGTGCACTCAACTACTAATAAGCGGTCAATGTTTGTTGAATGCATGAATGAATTAATGAATGAATGTGATCAGACCAGGATGCAGGTAGTTTTAATGTGAGGTCTACAGATTGTACTAGAGTGATAAAAACAAATGTCATGAAATAATGAATATAAATTTTAAAATTTTATTTAGCACAATTGGACAATTTTGTAAATATCATTGATTTTTATTCCCCTGTAATTTTAAAACACAAAGAGAATGCCAAACCATGAGGGGGAAAGGGCAGCATTCATTAATTCATTCATTTATATGTTCAACAAACATGAATTGAATATGTAACAGAGATAAAGATGAAAAACTTAAAACACTGTCCTCAAGGGCTCACAATTTTCTAGATGCTCAGAAAAACAATCAGCTTGTACAAGAATTTTGACCCAAATGTGCTATTAAGTAATTAGATGACTAGGGGCCAAATTTCAAGACCAGCCTGAACCAGCTTATTGTTTCTATTTCTTATCAAATTGCCTTATGTCATGAACTCGTCATCAGAAAAGAAAAATCTCTAGAATGCATTATATCCTTATCCTGCTCAAATCTAAATTCTTAAAGAATGTAGACAGTGTATCCTTTCTCTACACCATTGTACCTGCAAACCTGTCAGAGTTTCTGGTTCCTAAAAGTATTTGATAACCATTTATTGGATGAATAAGGAATGAACAAGTGAATGAACCGTACTCTCAGTATCACGAATTTTAGGACATACGTGCAAATTCTGTAACTATGTGTCAAATTATATTACTCAATTAATAGGGAAGGAACAAAGATACAGAAAAAAGTAGTGAGTTAGAAAATAAATAGGGATGTGCATTATGTGTATTAAAGCACAAGTGCAACTCTGGAACTTGCTCATTCTTTGCATGGGCTCTATGGTGCTACTTTGTGTGTTTAACTCATGGGTAAATTTGCCCTACTACAACATAATTTGGTACCATGAAATACCATAATGACAAAGTTTAAATAATGTTTCGTACAATGACTTCTGCTCTTTAACAGCTTGAAAGAATGCTGCAAAAGATTTGTGAGACCAATTCTCTCACCTTGAGCTGAAGTGTATGGGCTGAGGTTGGAGGGATGACACACCTTATGAGAATTTGAAAATTATAAAATTGGCTTCTCAGGGTCAACTTTTATTGATTTCTTGTATAAAAACAAACAGATACACATCTTTCATGTAAGTAAATTTGAAACAAATTTCATTTACAAAATTGTAAGGATTAAAATTTAAGCTTTGAGTCACCAGAAATATTCTTCAAAGTGAAGAGTCAAACTGAGAAGAATTTATGGGTCAGGAAAAGAAGCTTATTTCCTTAAATGCATTGCTCTAATGGTGTTCAATGTTCATTTCTATGTGTATAATGTTACCATAGTTGATATCACATAATTATATTTTAGCTTTAGCTCTTGAAATATAAAAACTATTAAAATATTATTTATAAGTATAATGTTCTACTGGCCAATACATGTTCCCTATTTACTGTTTTATTAGAATGTATTAGTATATGTTCATATCAATATTTAATTTATGCTTAAGCCTATGAGCGATATGGCCTAATATTCACTACTTCCTTAGAAACTGAATGTATCTCGGTGATTGCAGACATAAGCACACTTGTACCAGATCTTCAGCTGTTTTGATAAATGGTACAGTGTTTTTTTTAAATAGGCCAGGACAAGGCAGGTGACAAATGATTTCCATTAGCTTCAGAAGAATGGAAACAAAACAGATCAATACAAATGATTTGTAGCAAGTTTAGATCATAAATTTCCTTTTGCCCTCGTACATCATTTTAATATAGGAACTTTTTCTTTTCAGAGCAGAGAAAAAAGTCATTAGAGAATTGAAAATTCTAGTTACAGCAAACTGTCCCTGATTTAAGGTGAGACCGTTTTAATGCACTATTAATTTTATCCAATGGTACATAACAATATTATTTTAAAATACGACAAACAATAAAAATGTTAATGAGCCATGTTCCAGAAAATTAATTTCACCTGTAAGTTGTGTAAAAACCATAAAATGCTTAAGTCTACAAAGTTAGCTTTTTTGTTTCTATTTTAAGTTAAGACTTTTATTGGCCAAAATTTTGTCTGTAGTTCTATTTCTTAAGCATTTTCATTATAATTATTTTTTGTAGATAAACGTGTCTTCACTCCCTTGCTTCATATTCAAAAGATGTGTTTTAGATTCATGCATTATGTTTCAATAGTTGTAGAGAAAGGAAGGACGAGATGGGGAGAAAGGAGGAAGAGAAAGGGAAATAAACAAGTCAAATTTTTAAAAAAGCAAATTAAGCTTACTTTTCCTTCTGCCTGAATGATTCCAAAATAAATAGCTTTCTTATACAGTTGTGCAAGAATTAGCAAAGATCCACAGGACCACACCCAAGGGTTACCAAGGGATGCCTAACACTTAATAAAATTATTTATTTATATGACTTTGTGGACCCATAAAGAGATGAGCATAAAACTGTCAGTCATGCTAAATGCACCAAGAATAATGTTCTGCTGTACTCAAGGAAAATGAATGAAGACATTTACTGCACCTACAGGACTCCCCTTACTGATGTAATGAGCAAGTATTTTTCACCTCAGCACAAAAGATGAAGCTCAGACTCACCTCCACTTCCTGAGAGATTCCAAGAGGTGAGTGGTCAGGATGCATGGTCCTGATCCAGCTGACATCTAGTGATTCCTGGACAAGGACAAAGAGGCAGTGTGCCTGTGTCCGTAGTCTTCACCATAAGTCAGGTAACCTCCTCAAGATTATAAGAAACTCCTTTATAATTTAAATCACAAGGATACAGCACAAGAAGAAAGTCAGTTTGGGATGGTGATAGACAGGAAGAGAAACAAGCAGATACTACACTTACTTTTGTGAGCCAAATAGCTTTAAGGAATCCAACCTTTTGGAGGGAGTTGGTGTCGGGGGGAGGCGCTGAGAAGGACATGGGAGCAAGGTCAGGTCCAAGATGCTTCTATGTTCCCAAGATCAGATGTTAGAGGAAATTTTCAAGTTTCACCTGATATTTCTTAGTTTGAAATAGTTTCTCTAGATTTGTAATATGGTTCAGAGATGGAGCTCTAGAGCCAATCTGAATACCTGAGTTCCAATCCTGATTCCATTCTTTTCTCTCTGTATGATGTCTAAAAATCATTTAAATAGTCTAGTTTTCAGTTTCCTTGTCTGTAAATTGAGCAAAATATTATCCACTCTATCCAAACCTTAATGCCTATAAGCATCTGGTTTCCAACCTGTCCTAATGAGGCCAAAGTGTACATACAGTAGTGTAACGTGAGGCTAGAATGTATGGAGTCTAGATGCGGACAGTCTGGATTCAAATCCAGCTTTGCAACTTACTAGCTTTGTTAACTTGGGCAAATTATTTAAACTCTCTGTGACTCAGTTTCTTCTACTGTAAAATAGAGAAAGAAATAATCATGTATACCAATTAGGATTGGGATGGGGAGTAAAGGAGTTAATACGGAAAAGTGTTTATAACAGCACTTGGATCATGTTAAGTTTTAGCTGTTATTGTTATTATTATTACTACTATTATGGTCATTATTATTATCATTATTATGATATGTGTACAAAAATAGCGAAAACAATTTGAAACAGGAGTTGTAGACTTTGGGAGACGGCAATAGAGGCTTAGAAGTCCTGTAAAAAAGCTTTTTGCCAGGAGGCATATACTGGCATTTGTTTCATTTGGATGAAACAAATCTATGGAAGCAGCATCTAGATAAAGAAATGATACATTATCAGCACATCAAAAAAATGACAATTTTTATTCATTATCCTTGCTGTAAAATTATTCCACTGTACCACCAAATACTACCACTTATTCATTCTACTGTTGATGCATATTTAAGGTTCTATTTGTTGTTATTTACTATCACAAATGTTGCCGCAATGGACATTTCTGTACACTGCTTTTTGATGAATGTATGTGTGCAATTTGTTCATTATACACCCAGGAGTGGAATTTCTGGGTCATTGTCTCTGTACATAATTGGCTACGGTAGATAATGTCAAAGATTATTACAAAGCTGTTGTACAAATTTAAATTCCCACCAAACTGTAGGACAATTTAAGTTATTCTACTTATTTGCCAAAATTTTCCATTGTTAGAATTGTAGTTTTGGCCATTCTGGCGAGCATGTAAATGTTATTACACTAGGGATTTATTTCTCATTTTCCTTGTTTAGTAATTAACTTGACACCTTTTCGTATGCCTACTGACTCTTTAAATATTCTCTATTGTGAAACGCCTACTTTAGTCTTTTGTCCATTTTTAAAATTAGGTTGTTTGCTTCTCTTCTATTAGGTTTCTTCACCTTATTAACAGGGACTTTTGATGATACCATCAATAATTTCCTAATATTAATGTAATACAATTCATACTTTGATGTAACTAAAGTGATGATTTTTTCTTATATTTAGTACTAATTGTGTACCTCAAGGTCATGAAGATATCTTGTGCTTTATTCTAGTAGCTTTATTTATTTTACCTTTCCCATTTATATCTAAAGTCCATTAGGAATTTATTTTTTATATGCATATGGTGCATGATAGGGTCAAGATTTATTTTTTCCCATATTAATATCCAAATGACCAAGCAACAATTATTGAAAATATCTGTTTTTAAAGTGTACTACAGTGGCACCTTTCTCAAAGTGACTGAATATATGGGTCTACTTCTGGACAATTTATTCTGTCCCATTGATCTATTTCTCTCTTTCTGTAAAAATACCATATTTTCTTAATTATTACGAACTTATAATAACCTTTGATATCTGATAGTGATGTCCCCCAGTTGTACTTTTTGCCTAGATTATCTCCACTATTCTTTGACTAGCAATTGCTTTGGAATCTCTAGGTCAATTGGGAAAAATTGACATCTTATTAAATTAAGTCGTCTAGTCAATGAAACATGGAATGTCCCTTCATTTATCTAAGCCTTTTAAAAAACTTTCCGTTGACCTGACCACTTTTTATTATATTTATTCTAGGCAGTTGATGTTATTTTATGCTTTAAAATTGATTTTCTTCTCATTTATTACTGACATACAAAATAAAATTGATTTTATATTAATTTTTTATTGTGTTAACAAAATTTACTTATTAATTCAAATACTATACCTACACCATTAAAAAATATTTTCTATCTATCCAATCATTCATTGGCATATAACAACAAATTTAATCCCCTCTAATGACTATTCTCCTGTCATATTGAAAGGCTAAGACCTTCAGCACAATGTTGAACAGAAGTAATGAGAGCAGGCATCCTTCTCCTCACACTCAGAGGAAACATTTAAAACGTTCATCATAGAAATTGTTTACTGTGGGCTTTTTAATTGATAGTTACTCCTTGTCAGATTAAGCACATTCCCTTATATTCACTGTTTGGTAAGATTTGGATTTTTAAATTATTAATAGGAGCCAAATTTTATTAATTGCTTTATCTGCATCTATTGAAATCATATGTTTTGTTTTTTCTGTTAATGAGGTAAATTATACCTACTGATTACTATGTGTTTTTTTATTTGACTTATACTCATTTTTCTCTCCCTTTTTTTCTGTGTTTTTGATTAACCAAATATACTCCATTATCCTACATTTTTTGCTTTATTAAATTTTAGGTGGCATATTTTTTACTATTCTTTTAGTGTTTTTCCTAAAGATTATAGAATAAATCACAATTTAATAAAATATACTACTTTTCACAATTTAATAAAATATACTACTTCTATTATTTAATTGACAATATGAGGACTTGAGAACATTTTACATCTTACTTTTAGTGTTATAATTATTATATGACATTATATAATAACATTATAATTATAATATATTCTATATATAATTATATAATTTATATAATTAATTATATAAAATTAATGTATATATCATACATTATATGTATTACTATATAATATTATATAATTATATATTACTACTATATAATTATATTGCAACAATTATATAATTATTATAATTATATATACATTATAAATTATAAATATTATAATTAAATTATATAATTATATAATATATTATTATATAATAATATACAAAGTATTGTAATCATATTATAATTAAAATCATATTATGAGTATATATAATTATAATAATTGCATATATTAATATGCATTCCCTTTTATTTATACTTTAAATCATAAGTTATTATTATTAGAATAGTCAATAATTATTAACCTATTACCCACATATTTACCCTTTCCATTATTCTTCATTCCCCTCAGAATTTTCAGTTTTTCCATATGAGATTATATCCCTTGGCCTGAATTATACTCTGTATTATTTCTTTTCATGTGAGGTTGCTGGTGATAAATCTGTTTTTGTTTATCTAAAAATGTTTCTTTCACCTTCATTTTAAAAGGATATTTCACTTCATTGCTGTTAACTTGTATTGAATTCTGGTCATTGTGTATGCAAACTTGTAAAGGCTTTTGGTAATGTTATCTTCCCTCAAAGAGGGGCCACACTGTCCTCTGTAAAGCAAATAGAGTAAGGGGCTATATATAGTACAGTCATGTGATTTTTCTACATATGTTTAGGTTGCTGGGTACATTTTTCCAGCTTTACTGAGGTATAACTGAAAAATAAAAATTATGTATATTTAAGATGTACAATATAATGTTTTGATATATGTATATATTGTGAAATGATTGCCACAAGCAAGCTAATTAACAAATTAGCAAATTTCAAGTATACAATACAGTATTATGAACGACAGTCACCATTATATGTCCAGAACTTATCTTGTGTATATGAATCTTTGTACCCTTTGACAACATCTCACCATTTCCCACACCCTCTAGGCCTTGGCAACCATGATTCAATTCTCTGATTTTAAGAGTCTGACTTTTTTAGATTCCTCATATAAATGAGATAATGCAGTATTGTCTTTCTTTGTCTGGTTTACTCCACTAGACATAAGGTTTTCCAGGATTATCCATGTTGTTGCAAATGGCAGGATTTCCTTCTTTTTTAAGACTGAATATATTCCATTGTATATAGATATATATGGTTGACCTGAAACAAACAGAATGCTAGATGTTTCTCCAGCAAAGATGGGTTTATTCGGGATTAGCAGAGAATTGCAAGTGGGGGCTGCAACCATGGTTAGCCATGTTCAAGTCCCCACATGTCAATGGGAGAAGAAGCTCTTAAAGAGAGGAAGAGGAATTTGGGAAGGCTATAGCAAACAAAGAGTCCATGGCTTTTCATTGTCTGAGTCCTTGTCAAGAAAGAAGTCTTTCTTCTTTCCGTAGGGCTCTGCTATCATCGCAGGACGTGAGAACACCCCCTTCTGGTCTCCCAACTTTAACTGAGTTTTCTGTTTGTTTATTTATTTATTTACTTATTTATTTTACAATATATACCATATATTCTTTATCCATTCATCTGTAACTAGACACTTAGGTTGTTTCCATAGCATGCCTATTGTAAATAATGCTGCAGTGAACATGGGAGTAAAGCTATCTCTTTGAGAGACTGATTTTATTTCCTTTGGATATACACCTGGAAGTTGGATTGCTGGATCATATGGTAGTTCTATTTTGAATTTTTTGAAGAACGTCCATACTGTTTTGTCTATACCATGATGTCTATATCAATTTACATTTCCATCAACAGCGTACAAAGCCTCTCTTTTCTTCACACCCTTACCAACTTTTGTTATCGCTTGTATTTTTGATGATAACCATTTTAACGGGTGTAAGGTGGTATCTCATCATGGTTTTGATTTGTATTTCCCTGAGGATTAGTGATGCTGAGCACCTTTTCATGTACCTATTGGCCATTTGTGTACCTTTAGAGAAAGGTCTATTCAGCTCCTCTGCCCACTTTTAAAATTGGATTGTTTGGTTCTTTTTACTGGTGAGTTATTTGAGTTACTTATATATTTTGGATATTAACCACAAATGTATGGGTTGAAAATATTTTCTACCATTTGTAGGTTGTCTCTGCACTCTGTTGATTGTTTCCCTTGCTGTACAAAAGCTTTTATTCATCCCACTTGTCTAGTTTTGCTTTTGTTGTCTGTCCTTTGGGGTCACCGACAGAAAACAATTGCCCAGAGCAATGTCAAAAAGTGTTTTCCCTATGATTTCTTCTAGTAGTTTTATAGTTTCAGGTCTTATGTTTAAGTGTTTAGTCCATTAAGGGGTGAGTTTTGTATATAGTATGGGATAAGGAGGCAATTTCAGTTTTCCTAACACCATTTTGTGGCAAGAGTAGACACACTTGTCTTGCTCCTAATCTTAGAGGAAAAAAATAGCTTTTCACCTTTGAGTATGATGTTAGCTGTGAGCTTGTCATATACGGCCCTTGCTATGTTGAGGCACATTCCTTCTATATGTAAATTGTTGAGAGTTCTTATCATGAAATAATACTGAATTTTGTCAAATGTTTTTCTGCATTTATTCAAATTTTATGATTATTATTCTTCATTCTGTTAATGCAGTGTATAGCACTTACTGATTTGTGTATATTGAGCCATCTTTGCAACCCAGGGATAAATTCCACTTGATCATGGTGTGTGATTCTTTTAATGTGCTGTGGAATTGCTGTTTGGATGAAACTCTGTTTACCTTTTTTTCCCTCCCATACCTAGGGTTTAGTCTTCCAGGAATTCCAAGTACGATCTTGGATTGTTCATTGGGGATCCTCTTCTCAGCTCTATGAGATGGCCAATCTCATGCTTTTCAGAGGCTTATCTTGTTACCCTTCCACCTGGCACAACTTCATAATTCAGCAAATGTCTTGAAGAGAAATGAGGTATGTATTTGTGGTAGTTTATACCATGTCTTTAAATATTTTTATACTACTTTCATTGAGAGATAAGATGTTTGTCCTGTCCTCTTGATCTGGGTGGACTGTGACAGCTTCAGCTAACAGTGTGTGGCAGAAGGGATGCTACCTGACTTTGAGGCTAAGTCATACAACACCTTGCAACTTTGTTTGGTTCCATTGGGAAAAATCTGACTTCCTTGAGACTGTGATGCTAGAGCGGACTTGTATAGGTTCTTTGGTCACCATATTCAGCTGAGTTCCCAGGTGACAGAGAGCATTAACAGCCGTGAGAATGAGCCATATTAGACACCTACTTTACTCCAAATAGCAGATGACTGTAGCTCAGCTGACAACCGACTGCAAACATTAGTTAGTCCAGGCAGGAGCTGCCCAGCTGAAACTTTCTTGAACTCCAAGTATGTAACTCCATAGCAAAATCAAATGGTCCATTGCTTGAAGGTGTTCAGTTTGGGGGATATTCATTATATAGAACAGTGTCAGCTCTGTCTTCTATTCCTACCATTTTTAGCCTTTTTATTCTGTTAATTGTTCTGCCTCCTACCTACATCTGTGACCTCATATCCAAGCTATTTATCTGGAATCTAGGTTCATTACCTGGTAACCAGCATTGGCATATACCCTTAAAAAATGTAGCTGAACACTGGTTTACCTTTCCGAGATACACTGCTCTGGAAACTTGGTCTCTAAAGCTTGGTTCCCATATTATTTCTCTATTGCCTATAAGTAGTTTTGTTTTGTTCCTTTTTGTTGTAAATGCTGTCTGCCTTTCTAGTTGTTCTTAGTAGGAACATTACAGAAAACTACCCTTTCTTAATCAGAAGCAAAATTATTCTTTAAGTAATAGAGATTGGATTATAAAATCAGTATTGACCCAATTATTACATCATACACTAGAATTTGATACATACTTAAATTCAAAGGATTTTATCTTAATCATAAATTTTTCAGAAGTGCTCTACTTCTTGAACTTTACTCTTCAATAACATTGCTTTCTGAAAACCCCATCTTCTTTAAAAATCCTCATTCTAGAAACAACATTAAGCCATTCATCACCATCAAGACCCCCTCAGAATCTTCCCTTTCTCTTAGTCAGCTGATATTCTTCAAAATGAGAACACTTCCTTTCCTGTAGAGCCAGAATTCCATGGGTGACCGTCCAAAGTACTCCTTTGACAGTATCTTTAATTTATCAGCCCTTTTCTGCAAACTCTCAGCCTGGGATCCATCACATATTTTTTCTTTGCTCTTTAACTTGGAATTTCGAGTGAATTAGAGAAACACAACAACACATAAATTGGTACTAATGCAAATTTACAGTTCTGGGCCTGTATTTATAGAGCTGAACCTTCACTACTCTGCCAAAATTTTAGCTTTATATTTTCCATATAATGTTGGAGGTCCTAGACAGTGAAGTAAGTCAAGGGAAAAAGATACAGATATTGAAAAGGAAGAAACGAAAATTCACTTTTGTAAAATCATATGACTAAGTTAGTATAAAATTCAAGAGAACATTCATAATAATATTCAAATTAATATGACTTTTTACAAGATAGTGGATAAAAGTAAGCAAACATACTTTTCATTAGTTTATTGCAATAGCATACAGTTGAAGATTAAATATTTAAAAAACATTTAAAATATTATCAAAATATAAAGTATCTAGAAATAAAACAAAAGTAACATACTATTACCTGAACAAACTAGGAAATATTATCTAGAGAAATTTAAAAGTATCTAAATCAGTGAAGAGCTATGTTCTGGTCAGGTTGGAAGTCTCATTTGTAAAAGATGTCAATTTTACCAAATTATATATAGTTCAAAATTATAACACATTTTTGAAATTCTTGTCAAGATTACTTTATTTTTGAAAATCAAAGCCAAAATTAACCAAGGTTCATTTGAGGAAGAACAATTTGGCAAGACTTGTTCTATAGATACAATTCCTTAATATAAAGTGAAAGTATTCAGCATAGTATGGCATTGTTGGAAGGACAAAAATATAGGCCAGTGGAATCAAATTCAGGTATCCAAAAGAGAACATGTATATATAGACATGCAATTAAAGACTTAAGTGGGAGTACTGCTAAGAAGTGGGGAAGTACAAACTTTTTAGTAAATGGTAATAAGATAATTGGGTATCCTTATCTAAAAAAAAAAAGAAAAAGAAAAGTTGAACCTCAACTCACATGGCTCAAAAATAATTTCCATGTGAATGTAGAACAAAATATGAAAAGCAAAGCACTAAAGGGATCTAGAAGTTAATAGGGATTAATATATTTATGACTTCAAGGTACATAAACATTTTAAATAGAACACAAAAATTCCTGAACATAAAGTTCATCAAAAGTAATATTTGGTCATAAAAACTTGGTAATAAAAAAGTGAGTTAAAATCAGAATAAATATTTGAATTGTATAACAAATTAAAAACTTACAACCAGAAAATGTAAAGAACTAAGAATCAATAAAAGAAATATAAACATACCCTCCAAAAAGGTAATAGATTTGAATAAAGAGAAAATTTACATGTGTAATCAACAATTGAAAAGTTGTTCACTTTTATTAGTCATCAAGGAAAAGCAACTTAAAAGTCCAACGAATTGCAACCCAAAGAAGAGATAAAATTAAATTCCAGGTATTTGTGTTAGTGTAGAGAAGCTCATGCTATTGCTTTGAAGGAATGTAAATTCATAAAACTGCTTTGGAAAGCAGCTTGATATTACCCGGTAATTTAAAGACATACACAACTCAGCAGTTCCACTCCTAGGTATATACACAGCAAGAATGCATTTGTATGTGAACTCCGAGATGTGCAAGAATATTTGTAGCAGCACTGATCATAAAGCCCTAACCTGGAAACTACCCAAATGCCCATTAGAAAGAAAACTGGTATATAAGTTGTGGTATATTTATATATGGAAATAATTTACAATAATCACAAGAAAATGGAACTACAGCTACACACAAAAATGTGGATTGATCTCTTAAGTATAATATTGAACAAGAGAAGCCAGATCTCAAATAATATATAATGTGTAATTCCACGCACATAATGCTCAAAAGTAAACAAAACCATACTATTCCATTTAGGTATATATTCTTGAGTAGTAAGACCACAAAGAAAGTGAGGGGGTGATTACCTTTGAATTCAGGATAGCAGTTGCCTTTAGAAAAAAAGGAGTAATTTGTGATTGAGATGAGATTTTCATTGTACTCATAACATTTTATTTCTTGACCTTGACAGTGGGTATAGGGATTCTCACTATATAATAATTTTTTAACTGTACTTTTCGATTTTATGCAATTTTCAGCATATATTTTTAATTCAGTATTAAAAGGGTTTAAAATACTGTCAACAACTCATTTCCTTTATATTTGCATCTTTTCCTTCATCAACCTCTGCCAATTTATTTTATTAAAATATGAGTAAATTTAATTAGAGGAGCAGGCACAACAATGGAAGCTATTAAAGAGATGCTGTGGAAACTCCATATGGAAAAGGAAATGTCATGATGAATACTTGCTTCTGTTTCAGTTGAGGGAAGTCATGTTTAACTAGCCTTCTGGAATTCTTTGAAAATATTACATCCATAATAGATGACAGAAATTCAATGATGTAGTACTCTTGTATTTTTCTCCAGGCAAGTAGCCATGTTACACATGAGAGATTAATGACTACGGTAACGAGTTATTGAATTAGAGGTTAGAAATAGTGCTAGATAGAAAACTGACAGCAGCATTCCTTTTACTCACAGTCTAATGCCATAAAAACCTTCCTCCAATGTCTTTTTCTGGAATATCCTAATTATAAAAGGCCATTCATCTTTCTGGAACTGCTGAGACTTTGAGGACTGAAGGAATCAAGGAAGCCAAGGTTCATCTAAACTTCTACCTCCAGGGCCACCCCATTCAAAACATGTGCTGATCTTTTCTGTCTCTGTCTCTGCACACACACACACACACACCCCAACTTCCTGCAGTACTCTTCTCTCCTCTCCTTTCCTTATCTTCTTTATTAATTCCTTTCTTTTTTCCATTTATACTTTTTTCCATTTCCTTGTTGGGAGCAGGGTTGGGGAGAGAACTCTCCAGCCGAAGGGAAGTACTACCTGACAGTTAATAAGCAACTCTGCTCTTTTATCTCAAGATCTTGTGAGTAAGGACTGTGGCAGTAGAATTATCTATCCTGTTTCTGAAATTTAGAGATAGACATAATATAGATGAGAAGGTCAAAAATTTAGTCTTGTCGGCAATGATCATTCTCTTAGAGGAGAATAAGCCTCTATTTAAGGACGTTGCTTTAACAAAGAACAGGAAAAAAATGAGATTTGCGGAGCACAGGCTCCGGACGCGCAGGCTCAGCGGCCATGGCTCACGGGCCCAGTTGCTCCGCGGCATGTGGGATCCTCCCGGACCGGGGCACGAACCCGCATCCCCTGCATCGGCAGGCGGACTCTCAACCACTGCGCCACCAGGGAAGCCCCTAGACAAACACATTTTTAATAGACACGGTAGAAACCAGTTTTGCCAGTATTGTTTCGTTTGGTAGTTTGTAAGAATCATAATAATCAGATCATTTCCAAGTACTCATTTTATCTTTGCTTATATAAGACTGATTTCTGGAATCTGCTTGTTAGAGTTTAAACACACACACACACACATACACGTGTACACACATTCATATTTTGAAGGAAACCATCTTTGAAGCACTGACATAAGTTTTGTTCATAAATAACTTGCTTTTCTGGTGCCTTAGTGCTTGATTTGGCAAAAACAGTTTGTATTACAAAATTTAGATTCATAAATATAAATTTTCATTGTGAATAATCATTTGAAAGAAAAATTTCTACACCAATGAAAATAAATATCAAAATCCCAAATGAATCAGTGGCTTCCTGTGTATATTATCATATATGGAGAATGAGGGAATGTCACTTCTAGGAATGTTCCCTAACACTCAAAGCTGGATTTTTTTTGTCTCTCCTTTGTGCATCATTTATCCTATCTTATTACTAATGTCTATCTTATTTCCATTTCCTTCTCCATACCAGTACTGTCCAAGAGAACATTCTGTGATGATGAAAATGATCTGTGTTTGTGTTGTCCACTAGGCTAGCTACTAGTCACATGTGACTGTAAAGTACTTGAAATATAGCTGATCCCAACTGGAACATACTGTAATATAAACTACACAGCATATTTCAAAAGTCAGCACAAAAATTAGAATGTAAAAGTTTTTTTAAAACCTCATTAATTTTTACATAGAGTGCATGTTGAGATGATATTTTGGATACACTGGGTTAAATAAAATATATTATTAAAATTAATTTCACCCATTTCATTCTACTTTTTAAAAAGTGGCTACTAGGAAATTTAAAATTACATATTAGAAAATCTCATTTTTTAAATGTGTAGCATTTGTGATGTTTTGGATTTTTATTTCTTAAAATATCTGTGAAAAAAACAATTTTCTACATATCTGTAATAACAGATTCATATTTTACCTTTTCTATTAAATAGTGATGTATCTCACAATTTATAAGCAATTATTTGAGGCTTTTAATCTTTCTTACTGTTTTATTTTCCCTTAGTGCATGCTTATACTTGATTATAAATTAGATTCAGTAAACAATGCTTCATTAGTAAGCTTGTCATATAGAATTGCACCGCAAATCAATTGATCTTTTTAGTCCTTTGGAAATACCTTCTAATACCTTTTTGAAAAGCAACATCTTATTTTGAAACTGCTTGAGTGAAAGTGTGATTGCAAAAAGGGTAATCATTCAGAAGAGAGTATTAGCAAGTACTTAAATAAAACGCTACCGTCTATTAAAATAATTGAGGTGGATCATTCTCTTCTTTCCTAGAAATATTATTATAAGCATTTCAAATAAATCTAAGTATTTGCTTTAGTTAGAATACTTGAGAATTTGAATGATGGCTCAACGTTTTGTTGATAATATTATTTTGAACTAACAATCATATGACATAATATTGCATGTTTCTGTTGCCGGGAAAAAAAGGTTAAGAAAATCTGAGGAGAGAAAGGATTTAAAAAGGTAAAATTATGCAAATACACTTCTACGCTAATGTTTATTGTTTTGTTTTCTGCTTTAAATATAATATCTGATACAAAAAGTCATAAATATAGGTAGTGTCAAATATCATGGTTCATCTCCACTCCCACTCCCCAGGGGCAACTCCTTCAATCTCTGTAAATTTAATATTTCTAATGGTCCCCACTAAACTCTCCATCATAGGTGAACACCTCCATTTCTTAATTTATCAACTTTAACAAAAATCTCCTGACTCTCAACAATTAAAAATAAAGAAAAATTTTAGTCAAATTGACCCTTATTTTCCCCTAACATATTTTCTTAGTTAATAGTTATACTGTGTATAGTTTAGTTTTATGTAAGTTACCTTTGTATTGATACCCTGTGAAAAATATACAATTTAATATAATACCTAATATATAGCATGATATAGTAATATAAACCATTTCATTACATCTTATTAGTTCCATTGACTTCCATTAACTTTCCATTAATGTAAGTTAATGGAAATTCACCATATCCTCACACTGGAAAATAAGGGCTTTAGTACTTCTATGTCAAATTTTCCTGCTCTTTATATCTTCCATCCCCCTTTTCATTTCTGTCATTAACATTTTAAATCATTAGGGTATTTCACATTTACTTTCTTTATTGCAACCAGCAGTAGTAGAATTATGGACCCTGGACCAAGAGACAAACTTTTTTGAGTCCCTGTGTGATAGAGGCAGGGCTACCATAAGGGGTGGGGGGTGGGGAGGAGGCATAACGAGTGATTTTGTCATATTATGTTTATAGTTAATGGGAAAATTAATAAATGTACATAAAATGATGGGGAAATTATTTTCTGTGTGACATGTAGTACTCCTATAATGTGTGATTTCACTTCCTTACTATGTATGGTAAAGAATTCCAATCATCCGGGTATCTTCTGGATTGCTTTTATTTTCATAGCACAGTCTATCTTATCCCGTATTAACTGATTTAACACACTGTTACAACAAGACATAGAAGAATGGGCTGGATATATCTGTAACTGAACTACCATTATTACAAGAAAGGTTTTGTTTCACCTCAGGGTATTTAGAAACAGAAAAGGGAAGCCTTGGAGGATAAGATAGAACATGAAACCTATGGAGTGATTAGGAGAAATGAAAGAAATGTAAAATCACCATGGGAAACAGTTATCATCTAACACCCTCTATCATGAAACTGTATGATAGATACTCTCATTCACCAAGCCCAGTGTGGTGCTCCATGCACACAAGGCACCCAATGAAGGTTGCTGGCAGAATGGAAACAAACTTCAAAACTTTAGAATTCATTTAGCATGTCAAATTGAGAATTTATCTCTAAATACTACATTTGTTTCTAGTTAAGATTGAGTGCTATATTCAACTATTCAAGAAATCACAGTTGCAACAATTCCCTAAGGAAATATTTCTTCCTGGCAGTAATTTTTACCTGGCCTTATTTTATTTTACTGTGTTAGAGAGTTACAGACTATGACAGAGTTCTGTGGAAGACTACTTTCTGTAGTTTTGAATACCTAAGAGTTGCTTCTATAAATTATTTAATTTATATAATTAATTACAAAAAACTATTAATAGTATCTTTAAAATTTTAATTAAAATTATTTTTAAAAATGGTAAAAAATCCAGGAAAAAATGTGATATCTTTTAGATTAAAATACTGATCATTGTTGCATTCTGACATACAGAACCAACATAAACACAAAATAGCAAATTCAAACTTCAGATCCATTAAATACTGTGATTTATCACAATCACAGAAACACCTGCACAGAATAACATCCTGCTATTATATATAATGTGTAGTGTGCTCACTTATTCTAATATATTTTTTATTCTTTTATGCTAGGTAGCATATTGGCTCACTAGAGGCAACAGAACCCATGAGACCTTAGTGAATGCATTTCTCATTCAAAAGTACCTTATTGCTTGCAGTGATTCTGGGACTTTTTTCTAGGACTTCTTTAAAAGCAGAACTATAAAAATCAAATATAAGAGACTGAAATCTAGTACCATTAGCCATTATTTAATAAATATTTTATAACAGCTGGTAATTCTAACACTCTACTGTTACTGTAGTATTATGGTAAAAAACAACTTACAGCTGGATGTTACTGTTAGCTTTTGCTGTGTAACAAACCATCCCAAGCTTCAATGACTGAAAACATTTATTAGCTCACACTTGTGTGGGTTATATTTGGGTGGTTTTTCTGTTGATATTGCTTGGACTTACACATTCACCATCAGTCAGGCAGGGGCTGTTTTGTCTAGTGTCTTGAGTTAGTGTTAGCTATCAGCTGGGGTTATGACTGGCATGCTAGCCTGGGCTTATTCCCATGATGGCGGTCACAGTTTTCACAAGAACAACAAAGTAAAACAAATACCAAAGCATAATCACTTTTCTAGTCCCTCCTTGTGTCACATATACTGTTGTCTCATTGTCCAAAGCAAGTTACATGATTTCAAGCCAAGTGTAGATGGACTTTAGTTGTTCCAAGAATATGGGTATAGACAGTTGTGAATAGCCCAGGGGCTACAAGCAAGTCAGATCTTTACATTGCATTAGTTGAACCAAATTAAGGTATTAGTTAAAACAAGCATTTTCTTTATCTATTCATTCATTGTTGTATTCAAATATTGGTTCATTAAAAGAAAAGGTAGAATTGAAACATATGACTTAGAATCATGTCCTAAGACAAGTTTTCTATTCTTTCCTTCCCCACTGTAATTTAAAATATTTGGAATGAAATGCTTAGGTTTGCAGGAGAAATAAAAGAAAGATGGCTTGCCTCCAAGTGGCACTCTGAGTGCATACACACTCACAACCATGTGAAACTAGAACAGAGGGAGCAATGATAAAACACAGGGAAAATAATTTTAAGAGGTAGAAGAGAAGATGGTATCTTAACTTTAATACATAATAACCCCATACACTATTAGCTATGGCCCTATCCACTTAGAAAGTTATCACAGAAAAAGGAAAGCAGAAAAGGTTAGATAAGGTGAGACTAGATTTGAGAGAGAGGTGGAAAATAAAGCCCAGTGCTGCATATATATCCTGCTGACATAAAATGGTAAAACATATGTAAAATATAGTGATGATACACGTAAAGGATGAGGAAAACGTTAATATATGCCAGTAGTTCCACAACCAAGAAATTATTTTAAGGAAATTATTCAACATAGTGCTCTCAGTTAATAATATTTTGAGAAACTGGAAGCAATTTTAAAGAAATAGTTTAAATTATAATTTAACATCAAGATAATTAGGTAGCCATTAAAATAGTAATTATGAGGGTGTTCAAACATACAAATATACAAGTAACACTGAGTGAAAATGTTAGTATATATTACTGTCACTACGTGTTTTATATACACACAATTACATATGTATTTATATAAAAAAAGACATAAACTCTAATTGAGCTAGAGTGATTGACTTCATGGATAACTATTTTAAAGGAGAAAGTATTTATATCTCTATGTATTAAGTTGACAATATCACTCATTAAAATATTTATATCATGATTTTTTTAAGTCAAGTTCATAAAAACAATCTAAAGTAAAAGCAGAATATATGAAACCAATTTTATACCTTAGCTACCAATTGCTTCAATTCAATGCCATTGGTTTTGGTCTGTGCATTAATAATTTACATAACACAGTGTTATGTGTTCTTTCAGTAAAAAAGTTACTCAAAAATTAAGTAGGAGACAGAGGGAATTGAATAATGAATATAAATAATCAATATAATTGATTTAATAGCTTACTTTTCCATAAACACACAGTCTGAGAAGAAAATAAACTCAATGCTTTAGTTAGATCAAACGTGATATTTCTAGGTGAAATATGTTTTTCAAATATCATTAAGTAAATTTCAACTTGACTTTCAAACCAAATTATTAGTATTTCTAGAATATCCATCTCCTTTGCCCTGCTATAGAATTACTCAAAATATAACTCTAAGTTATCAAGCTTAGGAAATTGAAATGGAAATTTAGATGTGGGCTGTTTTCAACTCAGCCAGGAAGCATGCAATTGCAAATGAATGCTCAGCATCAAATACAGCTTGAGCCTGAAGCAGTATTTGAAGGCTTGAGCCTTTCAAATATTTGTTAAGCAACTCACGTAAATGATTAAAACATATTGCATTGCTGTCTTTTCTTTTCTCCATAAATAAAAGAAATGTTAGTAGTATTTAACTTTGACCCAGAAACACAATACTATTCTCACTGCAAAATGTCAGTGCCATTTACGAAGTCTATTACAGACAGTTAAAGTCAGACTTGTATTTTTTTTTTAATTAAAGGGAAACATTGAGCAATATATATCATTATGAAAACAAAGACATTGCAACGTTTAGGAAAGAATAATGTTAATTTACTAATTGATTTAAAAAACTTGTAAATTCTATTTAGCACGTGTCTATTTATGTATTAAAGAAGAAATGCAATTGAAAATGAGCAAAATGGATGGGAAAATTACTAAGCTCTGGTATAAGTTTCAGAAGATTTCTTATCTATTATGTAGGCTGTGATATGCCTCTAAACACCAAAAAATTGGACTTGCCAATACAATTACCAGAATTTTGATGTTTCAAGATTCCTGATATTGTACTAACTTCTGAGGAAATTCAAGAATTTAAATAACTGTCATTGTGGTTTCCATTCCACAGGCTGCAGAATTGTGGTTCTTCTTGCTTCTTTGGTCTGCCCTTTGGTGGGTGAGGCTATCTAAGAGACTTGTGCAAGCTTACGGATGGGAGGGACTGGTGGTGGGTAGAGCTGGGTCTTGTCCCTATGGTGGGCAGGTCATGCTCAGTAAAACTTTAATCCACTTCTCTCCTGATGGGTGGGGTTGCATTCTTTCCCTGTTGGTTGCCTGGCCTGAGGCAACCCAACACTGGAGCCTAGAGGCTGTTTGTTGGGGTTGATAGAGGCCTCCAGGAGGGCTCACACCAATGAGTACTTCCCAGAACTGCTGCTGCCAGTGTCTCTGTCCCCAGAGTGAGCCGCAGCCTCACCCCTGCTCTGCAGGAGACCCTCCAAGGTAGCAAGTAGGTCTGGCCCAGTCTCTTACGGGGTCACTGCTTTTTTCCCATGGGTCTTGGTGCACACTAGACTTTACGTGTGTCCTCCAAGAGTGGAGTTTCTGTTTCCCCCAGTCCTGTGAAAGTCCTGCAATCAAATCCCACTGGCCTTCAAAGCCAGATTCTCTGAGGACTCCTCCTCCTGTTGCCAGACCCCTGGGCTGGGAAACCTGATGTGAGGCTGAGAACTTTCACCCCATGGGAGAACGTCCAGTTTGTGGGTCATCCATCCATCAGGTATTGGATTTGATTCTACTGCGATTGCGCCCCTCTTACCATCTTGAATGTTGGGTATCTTTTTTGGTTTCCTCTTTGTCTTTGGATGTTGGGTATCTTTTTTGGTAGGTTCCAGCGTTTTTTTGTCAATGGTTTTTCAGCAGTTAGTTGTGATTCCGGTGTTCTTGTAAGAAGGGGTGAGTGCACGTCCTTCTACTCCACCATATTGAGCAGAGCAGAGATGCAGGAGCCCAGAAACCAGCCCAGAAACCAGGAGGTGGTGCTGCTGAGAGTAGGATAAACTAAACTGGAATTGACTAATTTCTAGAGTATGGACAACTCTAAGAGTTCAAAACTCCAGGGGACTCAGTCACTGGGGGGCTTCCACAATTTTTTGAGTTTTGCCTAGGAACTGCTCTTGAACTGTCAGTTAGACCTTGGTCTTGTTAGCTGATGACCTCATTTCTTGATATTCTCTGTCTTCCCAGTTGTTCAAGTTGCCCTGGGCCTGCAGAGCCAAGTGAAGAGTCTCAATTCAATCTTTGAAAAGTCAGTGCTGTCAGGGCATTTGGTGTCTGGTCCAGGTTAGATGCAACTCCCACCACATCCTAGACAACTCACTGTGGTAAGCAGTTTTATGTATCAGCTTGGCTAGGCTGTAGCACCCAGTTACTCACCCAAACATGACTGGAGGCACTGCTGTGATGGTATTTGGTAGAGCTTTATCACAGAAAGTTAGACAAAATGAAATGGCAGAGGAGTATGTCCCGGATGAAGGAACAAGATAAAACCCCAGAAAAACATCTAAGTGAAGTGGAGATAGGCAAACTTCCAGAAAAAGAATTCAGGATAATGATAGTGAAGATGATACAGGATCTCAGAAAAAGAATGGAGGCAAGGACCAAGAAGATGCAAGAAATGTTTAACAAAGCCCTAGAAGAACTAAAGAACAAACAAACAGAGATTAACAACACAATAACTGAGATAAAAAATACACTAGAGGGAATCAATAGTAGAATAACTGAGGCAGAAGAATGGATAAGTGACCTGGGAGACAGAATGGTGGAAATCAGTGCCACAGAACAGAATAAAGAAAAAAGAATGAAAAAAAAAAAAATGAAGACAGTCTAAGAGACCTCTGGGACAATATTAAACACACCAACATTCGCATTAAGGGGTCCCAGAAGAAGAGAGAGAGAAAGGACCTGAGAAAATATTTGAAGAGATAATAGCTGAAAACTTCCCAACATGGGAAAGGAAACAGTCACCCAATTCCAGGAAGTGCAGAGAGTCTCCAGCAGGATAAACCCAAGGAGGAACACACCAAGACACAGAGTAAACATTATGTTCACTCCAACCAAAAGACATAGACTGGCTGAATGGATATAAAAATAAGACCTGCATATATGCTGTTTACAGGAGACCCATTTCAGACCTAGGGGACACATAAAGACTGAAAATGAGGGGATGGAAAAAGATATTCCATGTAAATGGAAACCAAAAGAAAGCTGGAGTAACAATACTCAGACAAAATGGACTTTAAAATAAAGATTGTTATAAGAGACAAAGACGGACATGACATAATGATCAAGGGATCAATCCGAGAAGAAGATATAACAATTGTAAACATATATGCACCTGACATAGGAGTACCTCAATATATATGGCAAATACTAACAGCCATATACAAAGAAATTGGCAGTAACATAATAATAGTGGGGGACTTTAACACCCCACTTTTATCAATGGACAGATTATCCAGACAGAAAATCAATAAGGAAACACAGGCTATAAATGACATATTAGACCAGATGGACTTAATTGATATTTATAGAACATTCCATCCAAAAGCAGCAGAATACATATTCTTCTCAAGTGCACATGGAACACCCTTTAGGATTGACCACATGCTGAGCCACAAAGTGAGCCTTAGTAAATTTAAGAAAACTGAAATCATATCAAGCATCTTTTCTGACCACGATGCTCTAAGATTAGAAATCAACTACAAGAAAAAAACTGTAAAAAACACAAACACGTGGAGGCTAAACAACGTGCTACTAAACAACCAATGGATCACTGAAGAAATCAAAGAGGAAATAAAAAAGTAACTAGAGAAAAATCAAAATGAAACACAATGATCCAAAACCTATGGAATGCAGCAAAAGCAGTTCTAAGAGGGAAGTTGGTGGCAATGCAATCTTCCCTCAGGGAAAAAGAAAAATCTTAAATAAACAACCTAACCTTACACCTAAAGCAACTAGAGAAAGAAGAATAAACAAAACCTGAAGTTAGTAGAAGGAAAGAAATCATAAAGATCAGAGCAGAAATAAAAGCAATAGAGACAAAGAAAACAATAGCAAAGATCAATGAAACTAAAAGTGGGTTCTTTGAAAAGATAAACGAAATTGATAAACCTTTAGCCACACTCATCAAGGAAAAAAGGGAGAGGACTCAGTTCAATAAAATTAGATATGAAAAAGAAGTTACAACTGACACCACAGAAATACAAAGGATCAAAAGAGACTACCACAAGCAGCTCTATGCCAATAAAATGGACTACCTGGAAGAAATGGACAAATTCTAAGAAGGGTACAGTCTCCTAAGCCTGAACCATGAAGAAATAGAAAATATAAACAGACCAATTACAAGCACTGAAATTGAAATGGTGACTTAAAAACTCCCAACATATAAAATTCCAGGACCTGATGGCTTCACAGGTGAATTCTATCCAATATTTAGAGAACAGGTAACATCTATCCTTCTGAAACCATTCCAAAAAACTGCAGAGGAAGGAAAACTCCCAAACTCATTCTATGAGGCCACCATCACCCTGCTACCAAAATCAGACAAAGATACCACAAAAAAGAAAATTTCAGGCCAATATCACTGATGAACATAGGTGCAAAAATCCTCAACAAAATACTAGCAATCCAAATACAACAATAAAAGATCATACACCATGATCAACTGGGGTTTATCCCAGGGATGCAAGGATTCTTCAATATATTCAAATCAACCAATGTGATACACCGTATTAACAAACTGAAGAATAAAAACCATATGATCATCCTGATAGATGCAGAAAAAGCTTTTAACAAAATTCAACACCCATTTATGATAAAAACTCTCTAGAAAGTGGACATAGCAGGAAAATACCTCAATATAATAAAGGCCATATACAACAAACCTACAGCTAACATCATACTCCACAGTGAAAAGCTGAAAGCATTTGCTCTAAGATCAGGAACAAGACAAGATGTCCACTATCACCACTTTTATTCAACATAGTTTTGGAATTTGCAGCTATGGCAATCAGAGAAGAAAAAGGAATCCAAACTGGAAAAGAAGAAGTTAAACTGTCACTCTTTGCAGATAACATATTACTATACATAGGAAATCCTAAAGATGCTACCAGAAAAGTACTAGAACTCATCAATGAATTTGGTAAAGTTGCAAATTAGAAAATTAACACACAGAAACCTGTTGCATTTCTACACACTAACAATGAAAGATCAGAAAGAGAAATTCAAGAAATAACCCCATTTACCACTGCACCAAAAAGAATACCTAGGAATAAACCTATGTAAGAAGACAAAAGACCTATACTCTGAAAACTATAAGATGCTGATTCAAGAAATCAAAGATGACACAAACAGTTGGAGATATATACCATGTTCTTGGATTGGAAGAATCAATATTGTCAAAATGACTATACTACACAAGGAAATCTATAGATTCAATGCAATCCCTATCAAATTAACAATGCATTTTCACAGAACTAGAACAAAAAATCTTAAAATTTGTATGGAGACACAAAAGACCCTGAATAGCCAAAGTAACCTTGAGAAAGAAAACCTGAGCTAGAGGAATCAGGCGCCCTGACTTCAGACTATACTACAAAGCTATAGTCATCAAAACAGTATGGTACTGGCACAAAAATAGAAATATAGATCAATGGAACAGGATAGAAAGTCCAGAAATAAACCCACACACCTGTAGTCAGTTAATCTATGACAAAGGGGGCAAGATTATGCAATGGTGGAAACAGAGTCTCTTCAATAAATTGTGTTGGGGAAACTGGACAGCTACATGTAAAAAAACTGAAATTAGAACATTGTATAACATCATACACAAAAACAAGCTCAAATTGGATTAAAGACCTAAATGTGAGACCAGACACTATAAAACTCTTAGAGGAAAACATGGGCAGAACACTCTCTGATATAAATCACAGCAATACCCTTTTTGATCCATATAATCAAAAATAAACAAATGAGACCTAATTAAACTCAAAAGCTTGTGCACAGCAAAGGAAACCATAAACATAACAAAAAGACAACCCACAGAATGGGAGAAAATATTTGCCAATGATGTGACCAACAAGGGATTAGTCTCCAATATTTACAAACAGCTCATGCAGCTTAATATTATCAAAACAAACAACCCAATCAAAAAATGGGCAGAAGACCTAAATAGACATTTCTGCAAAGGAGACATACAGATGGCCAAGAGGCACATGAAGACATGTTCAACATAGCTAATTATCAGAGAAATGCAAATCAAAACTACAATGAGATATCACCTCACACCAGTCAAAATGGCCATCATCAAAAAATCCACAAACAATAAATGCTGGAGAGGATGTGGAGAGAAGGGAACCCTCCTACACTGTTGGTGGGAATGTAAATCGGTACATCCACTATGGAGAACAGTACGGAGGTTCCTTAAAAAACTAAAATATAGCTACCATATGATCCTGCAATACCACTCCTGGGCATATATCCAGAGAAAAACATGGTCCAAAAAGATACATGGACCCCAGTGTTCACTGCAGCACTGTTTACAATAGTCAAGACATGGAAGCAACCTAAATGTACATCAACAGATGAATGGATTAAGAAGATGTGGTATGTATATACAATGAACTGTTACTCAGCCATTAAAAATAATGAAATAATGCCATTTGCAGCAACATGGGTGGACCTAGAGATTGTCATGCTGCATGAAATAAGTCAGAAAGAGTAAGAGAAATATCATACGATATCGCTGATATGCAGAATCTAAAAAGAAATGACACAAATGAACTTATTTACAAAGCAGAAACAGACTCACAGACTTAGAGAACGAACTTATGGTTACTAGGGGAAGGGGTGGAAGGGATAGATAGGGAGCTTGGGACTGATATGTATACACTGCCATATTTAAAATGGATAACCAACAAGGACCTATTGTATCGCACAGGGAACTCTGCTCAATATTACGCAACAACCTAAATGGTAAAAGAATTTGAAAAAGAGTAGACACATGTATATATATAACTGAATCACTTTGGTGTACACCTGAAACGTACATAACATTGTGAATCAATTATACTCCAATATAAAATTAAAAAAAAAAAAGAGCAGCTCCTAGCTGTTAGAACCTACTTTTCTCTTTCTCACAAGAAATAAGTTAGGACAAAAAATTGAGGAATAGCAAATCCTAGAAAACAAAGGAGAATGAAAAATATACACAAATTAGATCACAGATGATTTTCTAAATAAGCAAGTCTAATTATTGTATTTCTTTATTTTTTTATATTTTATTGAAGTATAGCTGATTTCCAATGTTAGAAAAAATTTAAATGAAAACTTTCAACCAAAAAAATTGATAAGCAATCTAAGAAAGAAATAGAAAATTTTATTTGAGCCAAATTGAGAACTGTTCTGAAGAGGTAAGGGGGGAGGTCATTATATATGTGATTTTGGCAAAGGGGGTATGTGCAAACAAGCACACATCTCAGTAGACGGTCACTGCTAGTCAAGAGGAACAGACATCTTAGTTAATAGTTGTGGTGCTTTTCTAAGTATGGGAAGATGCAAGAAACTGGGTTCATAAACTTTTTCCTTAAAATATCTAACTGTATGAGGGTCAGTTCTGTCAGTCATCCCAGATCACAAAGTGCCTCATCCTGATCTTTATCTTGAATCCCTTTCAGGGTGTACTCTAGGCCAGTGGCTGCAGTGGCTAATGACTGGATTCTTACAGAACTGGGTGGTGGGCAACATTATTTATTATACAGTTTCCTTCCCTTCAGTCTTAATTTCATCCAAGGTTTGCAAGGCATTTTGGGAACAATTTGTCCCACAGCCCCAGGAATGCTCATCCCCAGGTCAGGTTGATAGGTCACTCAATGTGCTGTTACTGGAGTAAGGCTTGTTAACAGTAACAAGCCTCTGGACTGCCTTTCTTACTAATCTGTTATGGCCAAGGAAACGGTTCCCTTTTGTTGCTTCTTCCCATATCTAGAGTTATACTATTACAATCATTAATCTTATAGGACTATACATTCGGTCAATGATTCCAAGTCACCTAATCGTTATTAATTTTATCTGAGGCTCAGTCACACATTTGGAAATGCAAGAAATAATAATCTTGTAAAATAGGCAAAATGCAAGTAATATAGCTAGTGACATTAATAAGGTCATAGGTAAGTAAGCTAAGATCTCCTATTAAGTGTGGTCCAGTATCTCCCCAGGTCGTCTGACCAGTCTGTTCTGCACCAATCAATATCTTTAAGGGACATGATATATTGACATTTTACATAAAGTTTACCAAAGACGTCTGCACCTACAAGGCGAGTGGTGGGTCACCATGATTCTTTACAGGATTGAGAAAAGAATGTTACATGGCCAGGGTCAGAAGAATAAAAATTGATCTTTATGGTTGAGCAGGTATTTCTTCAATTGGGGAGGTCTGGTTAATGCATTAGACAGATGCACAATGCACACTAGAGGGGAGTGAGGGGGCCCTTACGGGAAGAGAAAAACTTGATGTTTAAATTTTTCTTGCATTGCCTTAAAATGCGACTTTTTATTTCATTATAACAACTCATTCAGCTTTGCTTCATATAAACAACAAACAAAAAGTCATAGTAATCTCAGTTTTATAATATGGATATCTAATTGATCAGGAAGAATAGAAGGAGAAGAAAAACAACTGAATAGTGAACACTACATTTTTTGCATGTTCTGAATCTGAAACTTTTTGTATGTGTAGGACATGGAAAAAACAATCCTTATGGAGTGACAGTGCTGAAGCTAATAGTTCTGGAGAGCTTAAAGAAATAAATGCAAATTGCCATAAAGGTTTGCACAATGTGGCTTGATCTCTCTCGTCCCTGTTACACACCTTGACAAAAACATATCACCATTTACCATAAGAAAAATATGCTTTGGATAACAGGTGGGCCGGAGAACATGAGAAAAATTTGTGGCAAGGTTGAACCTAATCCAAACAAATGAGCAACCCAAAGCAGAGCCACCCATCCATCCATGCCCATCCTAGATTCCTAAGCTATTCCTACTGTAGTCAACCTGCAGCACATGAGCCTCGGAATAATCTTTTTTTGGAAGCCACTGAGAGTCTGAGATTGTCTGTTATGCAGCATTACTTTGGCAATAGCTGGATAATTCAATGTTGGATTTGGCAACTTGAAATCACGTGGTTATTTTGCCAACTCTGTTTCAGAGGAATGTCTGGAATAAAATGCTGATTAGAGTCAGTTAAAGAAAAATGGAAGGAAAGTGTAGAAAGCATGTGTAGAAAATTCTTTTGAGAAATGTATATGTAAATGGAGAGAAAAGAAATAGTATGAATTAGGATATAAATGTGGAGTAAAAAGTTTCCGTTATTTCTTTCCTGTGCTTCAAAATGATATAATCATGGGCTATCTTTCACAATTTATCTTTAAACAATATTCTTGTTTCTCAAGAAAGCCTACATCCACAGGTAATACCAGAAAAATAAACATGTTTTATTCATTTGGTCTACATCAGCTAAAACTGATCGCTGGGGATGAAGACAATTCCTAAGACCCAGAACTATGTCATAATCTTTGTAATCCTTCTGATTTCCTCCACTTAGCTAGTTAAATAAAATGCCATTAGAGAGGAAAAAAAAATTTCTGTCACCAGCTCTCTCTCTATATCACTCCTGGGAATATCTTAAATTTAGAGCAAAAGTTCTTGCCACAAAAATAATGTTAAGAGGTTCAATGAACAGAAAATTATATTTCACACATACATCAACTATTAAATACATGCACAGAATATAAACACAGAAATATTGAGCAATCTTGCTCTATAAAACTCATTTGCCAGTCATACTAAAGTGGTAGCGTTTACCTTTTCTTGAGCAGATAGACAGTTTCTGTAAGAATTAGCAGATGTTGAGTCTCAGAAGTGCTCAGAATTTTTGTTTTCTCAGCACTATACACAAACAGAATAAGAGAGAAAAAAAAATTCTCCATTTGCCCTTTAGCACCTCTGGCTACCCCTCCTTGATTGTATGGAGATCTGCTCTCCAAATATCCTGCCCTAGACTGGGCATATGGAGGAAGTGTGTAAAGGGACTTTAGAAGCTTGTGGAAGATCTATGGGTTCCCCAGGATGGTGAGATAGTGTGGGAGCCCTGATCTCAGAAAAGAATGATAGAACTTTCACCAAAACCTTTGAAATCATCTAAGGTTGAAAGTTACAGATAAAGCTACAGATAGCCTTCCTGGAGAGATAACGTATTTATTGTGCTCAAACTAGTTGGATTGTTTCTATCTTTTTTCGCCCTTGAGCATAGAGGGTCTTCCCATCTTTCCTGTTATCCTGAGATTCAAATATAGGAGATATTCAAATGGAAATAATATTAGCTAACTCATCTGTCTCACAATGTCATTCTGAGGGTCAGATCATTTCTAAATGGACAGTATGTCAGGTTCCCCTTCATGGTTTGCATGCATTTTTTCAATTATATTCTCACTGAAGATAAGATTGAAGTTTACAGATACGTCCTTATCCTATGGGACAATGACATCCCTTCATACTTTTGACAAATATTTACTGCACCTTGGTGGACTAGATAACACATCTCTGTATTCATGGAACTAACATTTTAGTGGTAGACAAAACATACATGAAGGAACAAATAAAATAATTACAGATAGTGGTAAAATGTAAGAAAATTAAACAGTGATAGAATTCAGTGAGTGACTACAGGAAGGTGTTATTTTGAGAAGTTCATCAGATCAAAGTTTTTTCTGTAGAGATAACAATTAGAGCTGAGACCTGGCTTATGAGGAGGTGCCAGACAAGCAAAATCTATAAGAAAAACATTCAGAACAAAAGGAACAGCAAGTGGAGATGCCCCACGAAACAAATAACCTTTGGCATGTTTTAGGTAAAGAATTCAGCACTACTAGAACATAGTAAAAATGGAGAGATTATGAGAAAAATAGACAGGGAATAGATCGTGTACGGAGTTTATCTTCCTCTGAAAAGGAAGATTATCTCCTTTGATATTATCTCCTTTGATAATGTTGATTATGTTTGAAATAACAAATTGACACACTTAAAAAGCTTGGTAATGATTTGTGAGAAGACACATAGTATTAGGAGAGTAAATTCACGTTGCTATGTCACTGTGGCCATAAGAAAGGCTGTCTTTATATGATAAAAACTGAAATTATTATCTGGGATGAAAGTAAACAACTTGGAAAACCTTAACTGTTTGTCTTGCCTTTATTATTCCAACTGTCTGCATTTGGGGGATCATCCTTATGTTCCATTTAATTTTTTTCAATGAACTTTTTTATCTTAGAACAGTTTTATATTTACTGAAAAATTGAGAAGATAGAACAGAAAGTTCCCATATAGCCTATACTATATTTCCCCTATTATTAACATCTTATATTAGTAGATAAATATGTCACAATTAATGAACCAATAATGCTATGTTATTATTAACTAAATCTATACCTATTCAGATTACCTTAGTTTTTCCCTAAAGTCCTTTTTCTGTTCCAGTGTCTCAGCCAGGTTATCACTTTGTATTTATTTGTCGTGTCTCCTCTTGATCATGACAGATTTTTTGGACTTTTCTTGATTTTGATGCCCTTGACAGTTTTGAGGAGTACTGGTCAGATCTTTTATACCATATTTATCAATATGAACTTTTCTGGTTTTTTTCTCATGGTTAGACTAGGAGTATACAGTTTTGAGAGGAAGACCATGAAGTGCCATTTTCATCACTTCATACCAATATGACTTATCACTGTGGATGTTGGCCTTGATCACCTGGCTGTTATGTTCTGCCTCACAGAGGGAAGAGCATCTACATAAATTATTTGGAGTTGTTCAACATGGGATATTTGTCTATTCAACCCAATTCTTTATTCATTCCTGTGTTTATATTAGTGTGGGTTTATGATATTTATTTTCTACTTTGGGTTACAATCCAATATTACTTTATTTTGATGTTCCATCTCTGTCCATTAGGCACTGTTTGTTCTCGGTTCCCTTGAAAACCCATCATTATGAGGTGTTTTTGTTTTATTTTTTGATAATTTTCTTACTTTCAAGCACCACAAAATGCTTCATGTTCATTTAGGATATTTCCTTCTCCAGTCCTAGAATCAGCCTTTTATACCACAATCGCTGGATCCTTTTACTTCTGAATGGTAGTAGAGACTAAGAGTTAACATTTGGTGAGATCCTTTTTACTGGGGTGTTCTTGATTTTAGGTCTTATCAGAAGACAGAGCAAGGAAATATGTATACATATATTAATATGCATATATTACACACATATTTATAAATATTTATATATGTAACCATCTGTATCAATATATAGCTAAATAGGATTTCATACTGATGTCTCTAACTTATAACCTATGACTCTGTGGACAATTCTAGTCCCCTTCCCTTCCTTATCTGTAACCTCCCACACTAAGAGTGGGAAATCTGGCTCCCACAATTTGCCATCCATTTGCTTAATTGTTCAGTTCCCATAAATATATATAATGGTATCAGAATTGTCATCCTGTACTCCCTTGGGAAATAACATCATCCACAAGAGTACATTACTTAGTGCAGTGTCTCTTGCCCTTAGTCTTACAAACTGCTCATTTCCAGTAATTTAGATTTATATCTTTCCTCCACTCTCCTTCAGTGAGATTATTTCATACATTTGTAATACAGTTATATTCTCTTCTTACAGTCTACATTCCATCCTGGGACCCTCTGACTTCCTGAATGACTTGTTTTAATTTGTATACACTGAGGTTCACTCAGTGTTACAAAGATCTATAAGTTTTGACAAACGCATCGTGTCATGAATCCACAATTACAGTATCATACAGTATCGTTTCACCACCCTAAAAATTCCCCTATACTTCACTTATTCAAACCTTCTAGCACCCTTCAAAATCTGAAAACCACTGATCTTATTATCATTGCTATCATTGTTTTGTCCTTCCAGAATGTTTTATAGCTGGAATCGTATAGTATAGAGCCTGGTAACATGCCTTCCTTGGGGAGTAGGCCATTCTTATGGAGACCTCTGTGGCATATTTCACAATGATTACTCTTCTCCCCTGCCTGAGCCATAAGGGGATCTTTCTGGATTTTCACCAGGAAACTTAGGTGGGGCTCCTGTAGGTAAAACCCAGGAAAATATGCACTGCCCCCTCCGAAGACAGTCACTCCCATGAGTTTCTCACTCTCATGCTAGTGTACATACAACTTTTAGAAACTGGCCAAATTTATCATTTAAGTACTGCAACCAGTTTATGGCCCCTGTGGTTTCTGCTCTGGATTTCAGAGTGGCAGTTTGCCCTGCAATGTCAGTTATCTGATGAGTACAAGAAAAGTTACTGATTTTCAGTTTGTTTAGATTTTTCGTATTACAGAAACAGGTGTGGCAACTCTAACTGCAGAAGCTGAAGATGGAAGTCCTCTTTCTACTTCTTTTTTCATTAAATAAATTAATATCTTCTCAATTTTTTCCTCTGACTCTGCTTCTCTGACACTGAGATACTCCCATGGAAGTTTTCATTATTGCATGTTCTTTTTTTTACACGTTTAGCATAATACTTGCATTCTCAAGAAACCCAAATAGATTCCTCTATTTCTATGTCCTGTACTTTGTTTTCGTCTTTCTTTTTGTTTGTACTTTTTTTGGTTCATACTCAAAGTTTGATAAAATTATTACCTGGATGAATAATTAATTTGTTAATAAATAATAAATGTATAAAATGAGAATTAGGAACTCAGTCTTTATATATCCAATAAAGAAATGTCATGGTAATTTATGTTTTTAAAATCAGTTTTATAGTGGCTTCCCTGGTGGCGCAGTGGTTGAGAGCCCACCTGCCGATGCAGGGGACACAGGTTCGTGCCCCGGTCCAGGAAGATCCCACATGCTGCGGAGCGGCTGGGCCCATGAGCCATGGCCACTGAGCCTGCGCACCTGGAGCCTGTGCTCCGCAACGGGAGAGGCCACAACAGTGAGAGGCCCTTGTACCGCAAAAAAATAAAAAATAAAAAATCAGTTTTATGTATGTGTTCTTTGTGACATAAAGCACTGAAAATAATAATCATTTTAAACAATCATAACCTATGCTATAGACTAAAGCAACCCACTGGAGATTATATGGTCACCAAGGTGACACCAATCACACCAAAACCTACTGTCATCACCAACATAAAGTTATGAAGGCCAAGCTGGGGCTTAAATGAGTGATATAAAGAGTAGTTTGTGTTTATTTGTTTAGCAGAGACCCTTACCATTTGTTGACATTCACTGTGACAGTTTTAATAAACTTAGTGATAAGGCTTGAAATAAAAATTTGATACAAATATAAAAACTTAGTTCATTTCTGAATGATGATAAAGAAAGATCTCCCAAAGAATTAATCATTAAAAGGTATACAACACATTCCATTCATTTTAAATTTTTTCCTCCAATATAAGTATGAATATTTTTTTTCCTGAAGTGTGGCAAAAGCTGAAAAAATAATTCTAAGACATAACACTATTACCCAGATGCCACATTCACACTCTGTTATTAGAGGTGGTAGGTTATGAAAAAGTAGTACACATGAAATACAAGTACATATTTTAACATCTGAGTCCCTCAGACTGGCTTCAACTTTCACTGAACTTCTATTTAAATCAGGCTTCTTCAAAAATACTCATGTTGTCTTCAAATGAATTGGTGACAGGAAGGCTCAAGATCTTTGCACATCTCTAACAAGGAGTAAATTCCCTATAATACCACCTAAGTAAAATATTTTATTTATGAATAGTTTCTCAAATTATCTAAGCAATTTGAAAGAGACAACTTTGAAAAAAACATTAACTCTTTCAGACTGCTCAATCTCTGAACGCACAGACGCAAGAACACAATTTTGACTTAGAAGCAGAATGTGATACAAGGTAGTATATTGAAAGGAACTCTGAGCACCAGATCATTGGGTTCCAATCTGACTCTGACACTAATTTAGTGATACAGATTCTGGGTCTTACTTTATGCACGTATAACAGACATATATCTGCAGTTGAACACACACATTTGATTCAGATGAATGCGAAAACTTTTATTTTTTGTTCATCCCATAGATTTACCAGGTTTTCATCATATCACAGTAACTACGTTCATGTGATAACACATATTCTTTAAATGGAAATATTATGTTAGTGGATTCCTTAATGATATTTAGATTATTTGTTGATCCTAATAGTTATGCCACAAAAGCCATGGTTTTACGTTGATTACAATTAACAACAGCTCCACCTAGTGTGTTAACTCTTTGACATGGGTTTTCCTTGGATTTAAATACATTGTTGTTCAGTCCCACTCCTAGGCATATATCTGGAAGAAACTAATTCAAAAAGATACATGCACCCCTATGTTCATAGCAGCACTATTTACAATAGACAAGATGTAGAAATAACCTAAATATCCCTCAATAGATGAATGGATAAAGAAGATATGGTACACTTATACGATGGAATACTACTAAGCCGTAGAAATGAATGAAATAATGTCATTTGCAGCAATATGGATGGGTCTAGAGATTATCATAGTAAGTGAAGTAAGTCAGAAAGAGAAAGACAGACACTGTATGATATCACTTATATGTGGAATCTAAAATATGACACAAATGAACTTATCTACGAAACAGAAACAGACTCACAGACATGGAGAACAGACATGGTTGCCAAGGAGGAGGCGGCTTGGGGAAGGGATGGATTGGGAGTCAGGATTAGCAGATGCAAACCATTATATATAGAATGGATAAACAACAAGGTCCTACTGTATAGCAAAGGGAACCATATTCAATATCCTGTGATAGACCATAATGGGAAAGAATACGAAATAGAATGTATATGTATGTATAACTGGACTACTTTGCTGTACAGAAGAAATTAACACAACATTGTAAAACAACTATACTTCAATAAAATATATTTTAAAAATAAATGGGGCAAATAAATAAATAAATAAATATTAAGCTGTTATTAAAGAAGAGGAAATAGTTTTGATTTTTGTTTGAGGATTCCCTCTGCAACTGTTTCTTTTATTCCATGATGCTTCTTACATGAGAAACACCGCCAATCCTTCTTTTCATTCCTCACACACTTTTCCCCATGTATAAATTAATTCATTAGTGGAATAGTAATAACCTAAAATGCATTGGTTTGAGCTCTCTTGTTTAATAAAGTGTTACAGCATTGCTATTCTCAGGTGCCCCGCCATTTTCTTATTTTTTTTTCCTTTTCAGATAGCTGAAAATTGGATACCTTAACAAGCCCATTTCTGAGAAATAAGAACCTCTGGGCCAAACTGAGGATCTGCTTTCTTACAACCACATCTGTAAGATTCCTCCCTCTCTGCCTTTTCATATTTGTTCTAATACGAGAGAGACAACATGTCCCATTGGATAAAATTAGGTAAGTGCTGTATGTGCTACAAATACAATCTCCCTCATGGACAGATCCCAAGCTCTAGACGTGGGTGAGTATACACAGCAGCATGGAAAGGCCGCTTCCACCTAGGATTCTAAGTCAGTCTCTCCAGTTCAGATTTACCACAACAAAAGTGATAAATGTTTTGATTTTCAATATGACTCCTATATCTAATGTTCTCTTTTAAAACCCCAACATGGGGCTTCCCTGGTGGCACAGCGGTTGAGAGTCCGCCTGCCGATGCAGGGGATGCAGGTTCGTGCCCTGGTCCGGGAAGATCCCACGTGCCATGGAGCGGCTGGGCCCATGAGCCATGGCTGCTGAGCCTGCGTGTCCGGAGACTGTGCTCCGCAGCGGGAGAGGCCACAGCAGTGAGAGGCCCGCGTACCGCCAAAAAAAAAAAAAAAAAAAACCCAACATGAAAAAAGTAAAATATTGTAAATATGAAAGTACACATTTCCCTTCTAAATTACTTGAACAAGAGTTCATTGACAAAAACTTAGTGAAAAAAATTCTAGACACATTTATTATTTACATAGTTATATTTTAATATGACTTACAGGAACATTACCTTTCTTATAAAACAAGTTGATCTAAATTACTTATTTGGTTCCATATATTATTTTGTGATGTAAAATCACACATACCTGTACACATGCACTACAGAAAATTATAAATAACTCAAGTAAAAGCTCTTTGATAAAAAGAAGTATCTTCAGTAATTCTGTACCAAATCATATTTTTTCTTCTGTAGACATTATTATCCAAACAAGATAACTTTAATTATTTTTCTATTTGTGCTTAAACAAAAGACTTTTTTTTTATAGCCTACACATTTTAAAATGTGGTTGAATATAAAAATGTCAATCAAATTTGTTCTTTTAAAAAAAAAAAAGCTCCTTTAACTAATACTGATGGGAAATTCAGTGAAACTAGATTATTTGAAATAGATATAATACTATAACAATTCCTCTCCAGGGAGAGTTGGCAAGATTAATTATAGAAGCAATTACTATGTACAGGTGAATTGTTACACTGTAGAAATGGTGCATGGTCACATAGCTATCATCATCAAGCTCCGGGCTATTGCTAAACCATCACAACTCTAAGGCTCACTAGGAAGACTGATTAATATGAGCTCCAAGGACATACTTGACTTAATCTAAACTTAGTTTTTGGTGACTACACAGACCTTACAGCAAAATTGACTCCATCATTTTCCCTTGACAACTAGACTATTAGTCTCTGTATCTCTTTCATCTCTGCCTTTTCATTTTTTCTTTATATACTCATTTTCTTTGCTTCCTGTGATGCACATAATGGAAAACTTGCCGCCCCCCGACCCCGCAGTTCCAAATTTCATTGCTGAGCACTAGTTTTTAATTGTTGGCAGAAAAAAATAGCCTTGTCACAGCTTGATTTAGGGGTTTATTTTGGTCTGGTTGCAGGGTGGGAGGAGAGTGGAAGGAAAGTGGGGAAGAGGTAAATCTCAAGTAGTTTAATTAATACAAAAAGCTGCTAATTTTATGGCAGAGTATCCGGAAATCCCTATGCCAAAATGTTAATGATAGAAAGTAGGATTTTCTTTAAAAAGGACATTATTTAGCTGCATTGTGTAATGTTTCTAACTATGATCATACTGTGTCTGCTTTTAACCTCTTATAATCAAAAAATAGCAAAATTAAATTGAATAGACTATCAATTTTATCAAATTGGCTAGAGTTTTAAAACAAAACACAAATAACAAAATACAAAGTTAATATTATTTAAGGGAAATAAGCATGCTCAAATAGTGCCAACACAACTTTAAAGTGTTAAAATTTTCTTTCACTGGCACTTTGGCAGTGGTTTATGGTTTATTACAGGATATTGAATATAGTTCCCTATGCTATACAGTTATAAATGATTATGATATGGTATTTGTCTTTCTCCGTCTGACTTACTTTAATTAGTATGATAATCTCTAGGCCCATCCATGTTGATGCAAATGGCAGAATTTCATTCTTTTTTTATGGCCCAGTAATATTCCATTGTATGTATACATCATATCTTCTTTATCTGTTCATCTGTTGATAGACATTTAGGTTGCTTCCATGTTTTGTTCATAGTGCAGCTATGAACACTAGAGTGTATGTATCTTTGGTGCTCTCTCCTCTGAGGCTCTGAAGCTCCCTTTCTGTCCTGCTGATCTCCCAGCCAGTTAAGGAGGTTCCTGGGGTGAAGGAACTTTACCTCTTTCACAGCTCCCTCCCAGGGGCTGAGGTCCTTCTCTGATTCCTTTGATTAAGTGAGCTCTTCTGCCAGCATTTAGTAGTTATTCTCTGAGAAGTGTTCCACCTGTGGGTGTGTTTCTGATGTATTTGTGGGAGGAGCTGAGCTCCACATTCTTCTACTCCACTATCTTGATTGAAGCCCCTCTCCATTGCTTTTAATTCATAGATTATTTCTGGAAGAAATCTGTGATAATAATGCTGTCCTGTTCTTTGACCCAATATTTGTTAAACAGACTATATCTGATCTCAAACTTTCTAGTGTATATTATTTATGATTTTGCAATTAATTTGAGATTTTTTGCATCCTGGTTTATCTTGCACATTAGTATGTCCAAATTTTCCAATCTCTCATCACCTATCCTTTACTATTTAGTATTCATTTTACTTTCCAAATAGCTTTCTAGCATCCATCTGCTTTTCTCTATACTTACCACCACTAATAACTCCTGCTGTTTTTCACCAGTGCTCCTGAAATAGCCTCCTGATTAGTCTCTCCCTATGCCTCTTCTGTTTCCTTTACTCCTTTTTTTCTCACTTCAACTAAGTGATCTGGAACGGCTTTTAAACTCAACCTATTCAGAACTCTGTCAACATATACTTTCTCAGGGAAACCTTCCCTGCTATTCTTGGGATGTTTAAATTTCCCTCTTTCATAAAACAGTACAATTATTCTTTTTTTTTTTTTTTTTTTTTTCGTAAGTGGGCCTCTCACTGTTGTGGCCTATCCCGTTGCAGACCACAGGCTCCGGACACTGAAATTTTTTTTTTTTTTTTTTTTTTTTTTTTGCGGTACACGGGCCTCTCACTGTTGTGGCCTCTCCCGTTGAGGAGCACAGGCTCAGGACGCGCAGGCTCAGTGGCCATGGCTCACGGGCCCAGCCGCTCCGCGGCATGTGGGATCTTCCCCGACAGGCGCGCGAACCCGTGTCCCCTGCATCGGCAGGCGGACTCTCAACCATTGCGCCACCAGGGAAGCCCAAACGATACAATTATTCTTAATAGTACTTTTCTCAGTTGTTACCACATATTTATTATGTATTTATTTATTGGCTAGCATATATTTCCCTCAACAAGACTGCACACCTCTTTCTTGTGTGCAGAAGCCTTATCTTTCTTTGCCAACCGTGTCATTCCTTCTACTTAGTTACCTATACATAAAATTGCTTAAAATTATTTGATGAATGAATTAATACAACTAATTTTGTGTTTTTACCATGGCCTAGTGTGTTGTGATCCAGGAGCACAGAGCTTCTACAGAGCTACCTGCCTTAGACATCATCAGAGTGGTCTCGGGTGCTAGGCATCCAATTTCTGTTTTACCTCCAGCAACTTTGCAAGTGTCTATGGAACTGTTCTCCAATTAAAATAACCTTGAAAAAAGGACTCTGTGATAAAAGTAAAATGTTTGAAATCCCTGAAGGACAGTCATTTGAAAATAAGTGTTTAGTAATTAATTAAAAAGAACATAGTACTAGTTTATAAAATCCAAAGTGAAATGTATAAATTTTTTGGTCGTTTCTTTTTTAACTTTTTTGTTTTGTGTTTTGTGTCAGCAAAAACAATTTAAATACTAAGCTAATAGAGCCTCAAGGAAATCTTGTTTTTGTTCCTTTTACTTTTGGCATTTTGACCTTTTATATTTATCCTTAAGTAAGTAAAGGTTTACCTATGTTTAATGTGTGCCAACCTATGTTCAATATGTTATTTACCTACTTCACTTTAAAGTCACAACTCCTTTTATTGTGCTTTGCTTTATTGTATTTTGCAGATATTGTGCTTTTTTTTTTTTACAAATTGAAGGTTTATGGCAAACCTCCCTTGAGCAACTCTGTAGGCTCCATTTTTCCAACAGCATTTGCTCACTTTGTGTCTCTCTGTCACATTTTGATAATTCTCAAAATATTTCAAACTTTTTCAGTATTATTATATTTGTTATGGTGATCTGTGATCAGTAAACTTTGATGTTACTATCATAATTGTTTTGGGGCCATGAACCACACAGCTATAACCAAGAACTTCATTGATAAATATCGCATGTGTTCTGACTCCTCCACCTACTGGCTGTTTGTCTGTCTTTCTCCCTCTCCTTAGGCCTTTCTATCCCTTGAGAGAGACAAAATAATATTGAAACTGGGATAACTAATAACCCTATGATGGCTTCTAAGTGTTCAAGTGAAAGGAAGTGTCTCACTTCTCTTACTTTAAATCAAAAGCTAGAGGAAGAGTCTCACTTCTCTTACTTTAAATCAAAAGCTAGAAATGATGAGGTTTAAGGAAGAGGACCTGCCACAAGCCGAGGCAGGCTGAAAGCAGGGCCTTTTGCACCAAACAGTTAGCCAAGTGGTGAATGCAAAGGAAAAGTTCTTGAAGGAAATTAAAAGTGCTATTCCAGTGAACACAGGAAGTAAATGGTAAGAAAGTATATCAGCCTTATTGCTGATATGGAGAAAGTTTTAGTGGTCTGGATAGAAGATCCAACCAATTACAACATTTCCTTAAGCCAAAGTCTAATCCACAGCAAGGATTAGACTCTTCAAGCCTATGAAGTCCGCGACAAGCCTATGAAGTCCGCGACAGGTAAGGAAGTTGCAGAAGAAAAGTTTGAAGGTAGCAGAGGTTGGTTTATGAGGTTTAAGGAAAGAAGCCATCTGCTTAACTTAAAAGTGCAAGGTAAAGTAGCAAGTGCTGACACAGAATCTGCAGCAAGTTATCCAGAAGCTAAAGGTTTCTACACTAAACAACAGGTTTTTCAATTAAGATAAAACAGCCTTCTATTGGAAGAAGATTTCATCTAGGTCTTTCATAGCTATAGAGAAAAAGTCAATGCCTGGCTTCGAAGGACAGGCCAATTCTCTTGTGAGGGGGTAATGTAGCTGGTGTCTTGAAGCCAATGCTCATTTACCACTGAAAATCCTAAGGCCCTTAAGAATTCTGCCTTTATAAATGGAACAACAAAGCCTGGATGACAGCACATCTGTTTACAACATGGTTTACTGAAAGTTGTAAGCCCACTGTTCAGACCTACTGCTCAGAAGAAAAATATTCCTTTCAAAATATTTCTGCTCACTGACAATGCAATGGTCACCCAAGAGCTCTGATGGAGATACACAATGAGATTGATGCTGTTTCTATGCCTGTTAACACAACATCTACTCTATAGCCCGTGGATCAAAGAGTAATTTTGACTTTCAAGACTGACTTTCAAAATTGTTTAAGAAATATATTTCCTAGAGCTATAGGTGCTGTGGATGGCGATTCCTCTGATGGATCTGGGCAAAGTAAATTGAAAACCTTTTGGAATGGTTTTCATTTTAGATGCCATTAAGAGCATAGGTGATTAATGGGAAGAAGTCAAAATATCAACATTAACAGGAGTTTAGAAGTGGTTGATTCCAACTCTCATGGATGACTTTAAAGAGTTCAAGAGTTTAGTGGAATATGGGGTGAAAACAGCAAGATAAGTAGAATCAGAAGTGGAGCCTGAAAATGTGATTGAATTGCTGCAACCTCATTATAAAACTTTAATGGATGAGGAGTTGTTTTTATGGATGAGCAAATGAAGTGTCTTCTTCCGATGGAAGGTACTCCTAGTGAAGATGCTGTGAAAATTGTTGAAATGACAACAAAAGATTAATCATCTTATATAAATTCAGTTGCTAAAGCAGCACCTGGGTTTGAGAAGATTGACTCTGGTTCTGAAAGAAGTCCTACTGTGGGTAAAATGCCATCAAACAGCATTGCACGCTACAGAGAAATCGTTCATGAAAGGAGGAGTCCATCAGTGCAGCAAACTTCATTGCTGTCTTATTTTAAGAAATTGCCACTTCCCACCCACACTTCAGCAACCACCACCCAGATTAGTCAGCAGCCACCAACATCAAGGCAAGACATTCCACCAGCAAAAAGACTACAGTTCGCTGAAGACTAAGATTATGGTTAATATTTTTAGCAATAAAGCAGGTTTTCGTTTTTTGTTTTTTGTTTTGGGGGGAGGGGGTTGGCCGTGCCTTGCAGCTTGGGGGATCTTAGTTCCCCTACTAGGGATTAAACCCGGGCTCTCGGCAGTGAAAGCACCGAGTCCTAACCACTGGACAGCCAGGGAATGCCCAATAAAGCATTTTTAAATTGAGACATAAAGCTATTGCACATTTAATACACTACAGTGTAGCATAAACATAACTGTTAAATGCTCTGTGAATCCAAAAAGTTTGTATGATCACTTTATTGTGATATTTGCTTTATTGTGATCTGTAATGGAACCTGCAATATCTCCAATGTCTCTTTTTTCACTCTCTTTCAATAACTGTGGTTAGAAAACTCACTCAAAAATTAATCTGAAACACCTTCTCCCATCCATTAGAATAGGTATTATCGAAAAAAAAAAATCAAAACCAGAAAATAACAAATGTTGGCTAGGATGTGGATAAACTGAAAAAATTGTACACTGTTTGTGGGGATGTAAAATAGTGTAGCTGCTATGTAAAACATTATGGTGGCTCCTCAAAAAATTAAAAATAGAGTTACCATATGATCCATCAATTCCATCTCTGGGTATATAACCAAAATTATTGAAAGCAAGGTTTCAAAGAGATATTTGTACACTTATGTTCACAGCACCATTATTCACAAGAGCCAAAAAGTGGAAGCAACTCCAGTGTCCATCAGCAAATGAATGGGTAAACAAAATGTGGTATAAACATACAATGGAATATTATTCAGCCTTAAAAAGAAAGGGAATTTTAACACGTTAGTACGTGGTGAACCTTGAGGACACTACGCTAAGTGAAATAAGCCAGTCACAAAAAGACAAATACTGTGTGATTCTACTTATATGGGTTAAATAGGACAGTCAAATTTGGAGACAGAGAGTAGAATGGTGGTTGCCAAGGGCTAGAAAGAGGGAGAAATGGAGAGCTATTGTTTAATAGAGATCTGGAGATGGCTGGTGGTGAAGACTGAACAACAATATGAACTTATCTAATGCCACGAACTGTACCTTTAAAAATGGTTACAATGGTACATTTTATGTTAAGTGTACTATACCTAAATTAAAAAGAGAAAAATGAATCTTCAGTAGGCAAAAATTGGAGACTGGTGAACTGATATACAAAATGTGGTATATACAGGCAGGAGAATAGTATTCAGTACCAAAAGAGAACAAACTACTGAAACATGCTAGGCTATAGATGAACCTCAAGAACATTATGTTAAGTGAAAGAAGTTAAAAACAAGAAGCCTCACACATATTGTGTGATTTTATTTATATGAAATATCCAGAATGTATAAAGACAGAAGGTAGATTAGTAGCTGCCTGAAGGAGGGCAAGGAGACAGAGATTAAAAGTTAATGGACATGAAAGATCTTATTGGTTGATGAAAATGTTTTAGGACTGATTTATAGTGATGATTGCACAGTTTGGTAAATATGCCATTTTGGACTAATTGTACACTTGAAATAGATGAATTAAATGATATGAAGGATATGTCTTAATAAAGTTATATTAAGAAGTATTTAGGTTGGAGGGTCTACAGACTTGGTTACTAATTAAATGTGAAGATAGAGAACAAAGATTAAAAAATCAATTTCTTGTGAGACTGAATGGATAATGGTATCATTCTCTGAGTTAATGAATACTGCAGAAAGATCAGGCTTAATAGATTGCTAAAGATATACGTTTTGATCATACTGTATCTGAATCTTCTATGGGGACATTCAGATGGCAATATTCAATATCAACTGGATATACAATTTTAGAATTCAGTGTGTTGCCAGGGGAACCTGGTATTGGTATAAAAATTTGAATTATCAGAACATAGCTGATGTTTGAGAGCATAAATATTGATAAGATTTAAGCACATCATGAAACTAACAGTAACACTCCAGTGATGCCTTGGTAATGCTGTAGAATTTCATCTGATATGGCTTCTATACCTTTTGTATATCATAGGCAGTACCTTTGACACTTCTGAATCCTTAGGACCAATTTTTTTGCACCTACATATTCCTCATATAAACAAACCTTTTTCAGCTTTAACATTCTTTGCGTTATCTACCTTATCAGGAATTTTCTTTTCACAGATTTGTTCTTTATGTGCCATGCTTTCAAATACAAGCATATAAATTAAGATAATTTTAAAGAGTGGTGTACTAGATCTTGAGTAAGGTTCTTCATAGCTTGGTCCCAATGGAAAACTATGTATATCAGGGTTCTGGAACTAAAGTAATGTAATACAGGGTAATGTAATATAAAGTAATGTGGAATTGAAATGCCCCTACAGCTTTATCCTAGTTGTTTTTACCTGAGGCTACTTCAATCTAAATATGTTGAAGGGTGAGATTTTAAACATTCTTAGATATTCATCTATTCTTTCCATTCTATCATAAGCAATAGAAGTTTCACAAGAATGTGATTTTAATACGAGAAAGGAAAACAATGAAAGTATGATTCTAAAGAAAGATTTTATCTTCTATATGAATTGGAGTATAGCAAAAACAATTTTTGTTTTAAGAAAATCCTACATTTAAAATTGTATAAATTTTCCATATCAAATTACAGTGAATAAATGTTTTAGCTAGCATTTATGTTATTAAAAAACTTAATATTTGATTATATGTCTTTGACAAGTAGGTGCTTGTCAAATTTGTTTTATCATGATATGACAGTAAGAAAAAGAATTTCTGTCATCTGGCATAGGTGTTTTTTATTTTGAGTAAGATATATTCAATTATTTTTCAAGGAATCCAGTATCTTGTTGACTGGTACACATAGAAAATATGTTATGGATATAGTAGTATTAAATTGAGTTTAGGCATTTACCTTACTGTGAATATATATATTTTTTGAGTCACGTGGATAGATAGCAATTTTTTACATCTGCATTTCAAATATATTTAACAACAGAAGTAAAGCATGCTTGCAAATGGGCTGCAAAGAGACAAGAAGACACAAGGACATATATACTAAAATAATATTTTCTGCAACTGAAGTTGTGTCAGAATAAAAATATAAACTTGCACCGACACAGCCCTTAGTTCCTGTTCTTAAAAATTTGAAGTGTGTAGAAAGATGATACATATTAAGAGACTTTCTATCTTATTAAAATTTTTCTGATATTTATAAATCTTTAATGACTTTTGTTATTATGCATTATAAGAGTGGGAAATAAGTTGGTCCTTCGTATAATCATACTTAATTTGTTTTGCCTCTTCCTCATATAAGCAATGGGAATCCTCGGTGCCCATATTAAGGTTAAAAAAAACCCCAAAGCTCACCACATGTTGGATCACCCCGCTAAGCCAGGCCCAACATACAATGGAACACTTGTAAAATATAAAGCTATATGAATTTTCCCTGTTAGCATTCAGAAAACAATGTAGGTATTAGACTTAAAAGAGACTTCAGGGCTTCCCTGGTGGCGCAGTGGTTGGGAGTCCGCCTGCCGATGCGGGGGACGCGGGTTTGTGTCCCGGTCTGGGAGGATCCCATGTGCCGCGGAGCGGCTGGGCCCGTGGGCCATGGCCGCTGGGCCTGCGCGTCCGGAGCCTGTGCTCCGCAACGGGAGAGGCCACAGCAGTGAGAGGCCCGCGTACTGCAAAA